>NC_136058.1:219103354-219340455 GCF_964261635.1 Lissotriton helveticus | reverse complement strand
GCTACCTCCTACTCTATGACACGTCCTGGGTCAACAGCTGCGGCCAAAAACCTCTCATTCCACTGACGGAAGTTCCAGTGAGGCTATGTATAATGCTCTTAGTAACATGGGATGTATGCTAGTATTCCCCAAAATTTCATAAACAAGCATTGCCAAACCCAGTAAGTCCCTCACCACTCTAACAAGCATTGGCAAAAGCAAAAATCGTTTTTGGTCTGAAAAATTACATATTGCCACAGGAATTCTGTGCACTGTACGAAACTACTTTGTGTGTCAATATGCTCCTTGTGAGACAGCAGAATACTGTCACTCACAGTGATGCCAGCTGAGAGAGAGAGAGAGAGTGACAGGCATAATTTTAATATACGCAAAAGGTGCATGTGAAAATCTGAATCTTTCTAGGTTCACCTTTCGTTTTTAGTTTGATTTCTTTCTGTTTGGACTCCTTGCACCAAACCCGAAAGGAATCAATCATTGCAGGCCTAACTTTTCTCTGAAACAATTTCTCCTCTTAGACTTAATGATTAGGGGTCCCCAGTGGAGGAATCTGACAAGATTCCTCCAATGTGGAGTGCCGTGTATAATAACAACAATACCATTTCCGGAATTTACTAAGTCCAGGCATCTCTAGATGTGTATCCTGGATCCAAACAACAAAGGGTGCAATCGAATATTTACAGCCTATAACTGTGCTTACCCCTTGGCTTCGGTTTCTGCAGAAGTCGAATCAAAATACCAAACCCAAAACACAATTCATCAAAGTGGTGGGCCACTCCCACTCTTACCTGACCGTTAATCTTCCGTCGCACAGCGGGTGTCACAAAGGTCTCGATCTCCCAAAAAACTAGGAACCAGAACTGGGGCGTCAGTCGGGGCCGCAGTCGGGTAGCCCACTGGAGGGAGGAATCACGCAATTCGAGACCTTGGGCCCACAATGACAATTTTCAGCCAATGCAGTGGCGCGCCTCCCTTAGCGTTCGATCACGGATTCCTCACGACCACCAGGCTCGATGACGACCACCGAAGACGCCCCACATTGGGCGCCAATTGTAGAACCAGCTTTTTGGAGACCCCCCCCCACTAGGAGAGTCAAAGCCAGTGGTGCAGGGCACACCTTAAATCTACAGGGTTCTCCTTGTTCAAGTCATACATTACCAAAGAGACCAGGACACCAGCCATGGAGGGAAGAAAGTTATTTATTAGCTCGAGCTAAGGACAGAGGTCCCAGAATGGTACAGAGACAATTCTATGGAGACTGCTGCTTACTTCACAGCATGATACATAGTTATAGCGCTAGCCACACCCATTTGCACAGTACAACTTCCCTATTCAGACAAGTTCCTCATCTGACAAGATCTTCGTCACTCTTGTGTGGTGCAATCGTGGCCGGGGACATCTGTCTCTGATTGCACAATGTACGCAGCCCCCTCAATCCTTGCTCAAGTGGTGTGCTCATGGGACACAGCCTCGTGCTTCCTCTATCAGTTGGTGTGGTCACAGTGTACAGCCTTGTGCTTCCTCTATCAGTTGGTGTGTTCACAGTGTACAGCCTTGTGCTTCCTCTATCAGTCGGTGTGGTTCAGGGCATAACCTTGTGCTTCCTCTTTCAGTTGGGGTGGTCACTAAGCATGGGCGGATTTTGCGGATCCACTATTCACGAATTTGCGGATTCACGGATCGTGGATCCGCAAAATCCGCGGATTTAGCGGATCGGCGGATTTGGGGGCGTGGCTTCCATGCCAGGAGTGGACCATCGTGCCAGATTGAACCCTGCCCTTCGTATTTATTCAAGAAGACGCCACCGTTTTGTGCCATACCTCTACTCAACTGGAGTACTTTCTACTGGATGATCAGTAAGTGCTACCTCGTTGGGTAAATGTATAGTGCTTTTACTACACTACAGCTGCTTAAAGTGGCAGAGAGTTGTCTACAGCGGCCAGGTGTGTGGTACTATGCAATCGCGCCGAAGGGCGCAGGGGTCCCTTGAGTGATCTGCCCATCATAGTGGGTAAATGGCGGGAAGACGGTGCACACCGCGAGTGTGTGGGCGGGGCCAAACGGACGGCGCTTCCATGCGAGTGCACATGGCTCTTGTGTGTATACAAGGTCAGAGACTGATCAGAGCAGCAGATGTAGAGACAGAAGCCCCTGGCCACATAACAGCACGGGGATTGCGCTCGTGACGGTCAAAGATGCAAAGGCCTTTGTCCAGCGTCACAGCTGATTTTCGACGGTATATTTGGGAAGAAGGCACACCTGCCCAGCCTCCACAACGGTATAATTCCATTCCTGGTCTGTAGTAATTAATTTACGATGGCGCCGGCAAGCTGCCAGCGCCATCCTAAGATAGTTACAAAATTAGCTTCAACAGGAAGCTCTAATAGATTAAATAAAGCAGGCGCTTGATGACCTGCTTTATCTTATCTATTAGAGCTTCCTGTTGAAGCTAATTTAGTAGCTATCTTAGGATGGCGCTGGCAGCTTGCCGGCGCCATCGTAAATTAGTTACAACAGACCAGGAATGGTTGAACTTTTGCCCCCGGAATCCGCCGCTCGCGGATTGCGAATTTTCGACAAATTCGCGAGAGTTCGCGGATCGCGAATTTACCGAAAATTCGCAAAATCCGCGATCGGAGCGGATTTAGCGCTCATGCTTAGTGGTCACAGGGCAGCTGATGTGACAGGCTGAGTTACCAACAATGGACAGGATGTGGCTGAGTCTCTGGCACAATTGGGGGTGGGGGGAGGCACACAGGCAGGTTTCTTGGAATTGGCTCGACCACAAGGAGCAGGGGTTGTGCAAGATTCAATGGGGACGTGGAGGACAGTTTTCAGACAAGTTGCTGAGAGCATGACAACACAAAATGGAATCATAAAGGTTATTCTAAAAATGCAGTTCAACAGAGGTAGGTCCCGAAGATGACGACCTTGGTCTTTCCTTGGTTTACTGTCAAGTTATTGATTCTGTTGAAATGATTTAATGAGGTTAGGGCTCTTTGTAGGCCAACCTTTGTGTGGTCCATTATGGCTGTATCGTCGGCGTATTGAAGCACCGGCAACCTCAAGTTACCTAGTCTTGGTGCTACTAGGCAGGCTCCTTTTAGGGCATCCCCCAGATCTGATGTGTATAGGTTAAACAAAATGGGTGCCAGCGCACACCCTTGCTTCAGCCCGTTCTCTGTAATTATTTTTGAGGACACTGTGCTGGTGCTGGTTTTGACTCTTACCCAGGTGTCCTCATATAGCGATCTTATTGCCTTCAATAGGTTTGGAGGAATTCCCCAGTTTTCTAACTTCCACCATAATCTTCTGCAAACAACTTTGTCGAATACTGTGCTGTAATCCACAAAGCAACAGAAGAGTGGGGGGTGGTTCTTCCGGGTAGCCTGGGCAGATAGATAGGTCAGTGCCAATACATTATCCATTGTTGATGCCTGTGACCTGAAGCAAGTTTGGTAAGGAGGCATAATACTATTCTCCTCCACCCACTCCTCCAGGTCCTTTAGTAGCAGGCGGGCGTAGGCCTTGGCCTCAAGGTTGAGTAGGGCAATAAGCCTGTAATTTGATGGCTTTAGGCGGTCTCCTTTTGAAAAGATAGGGACCAAGATGGAGCCCCTCCAGGCATCAGGCGTTGTTGCTGTCTGGAAAGTGTAATTGTATAGGGGAGTTAATATGCAGCCCAAAAGTCGGGGGCCTCTTTGAAAACCGGCGCTAGGATCCCGTTTGGCCCAGGGGCCCTGTTCTTCTTCATGTTCTTGATGGTCTTAATGACCATTTGAGGGTTTAGCTGGGCTGTTGCTACACTGTCCGGCGATCTGTTATCCTCGGACCGGTTGCAATGGCTGGCTTTTGTGGCTTCTGACGTGATGTCTGATTGCCAGTCTGGGACCTCTACTCCCCAGGCCCCATCTGAGCTGTCATTGTATGCGGGGATAGTTGTATAAAGCTGTTTAAGACTCATGCTGAACTATGATTACGGCAGATAAGGTTAATCAACTCAAATTGGAATAAGAAAGAGGATCTTGCAATAACTATAATTGATAATGAATTTGCAAGATACGAAAAAGATATATCTGCTGGAAATAGGTTTAATGTCCTAGCATCCCCAGAATTTAGGGAGTAAGAAGAGGAGGGATTTCTAAGTGAAATCAACTAGGAGTATGGGTTGTCACATAGCCTTTCAATCCTATCATGGAATATAAATGGCTACAGGAAAATATACTCTCAGATTAATTTTGATAATTTCATTAAGAATAATGACATTGTATGCCTACAGGAGACCTGGCTGTGTGACGATACCCTAGAAACCTTAGTTACAGAAGGATTCGCCCAATACTCTAAAGCAGCAGAGAAAAATATCCTGGGAAGGCCATCAGGGGGTCAACTAACACTAATTTTCACACAGATTGCTAGGAAGGTTGAAAAGCTGAATCTACTCTGTGATTGGGCTTTAGGCTGCAGGACCCTGCTGCAGAAGTCGGATCCCCGCTATGATGGAATTTGCATTATAAATGTTTATATACAGAAGGGAATGTACCATGATTATAAGATAAATCTGGGAAGATTGAAAGAAGGAACAGCGTTGGTTAGTGTAAAGTATCAGAAGGATATATTACAGGTGGTGGGTGACTTTAATCATAGATTAGATCCCCAAAGGGTGGATAGTTGGCATAAAGATTTATTAGAATCTTATAATATAGAATTGGCCATTTTCCCAAGAGGAGAGCTATTGCCACAGGACGTGACCTTTACTCAGCTGATGGGTTCATTGGGCATGGTATGTGCAAATGGGAGATTGAAGCCAGACCGGCCAGTGGGACGTACTTTTCTGAGGGGCCAGCAACTCAGCCCAATAGATTATGTGTTTTGCCAGGCTTGGTGTTTTGGGCTAATTAAAAACTTTGAGGTGGTGAAAATGATGGGTAGTGATCATTATCCATTGAGTTATTTACAACAAGGGGTGGTGAGGGACAGAGTCTCTGAATTAAGCAGAATACTCTCACCCAGTCAAGAGATCAGGGCTAGATCCAACACCGTTTTTTAGCTCATTGCACCATCCCAGTTTCAGAACTCGGCTGTATGCAAATTAGTCTGTTCCTGTCCCAGTGCATGATGGGAACAGGGCAAACCAAACTACAAAAGCCAATTCTTACACTGGGAAGGAAACAAGCTTCCGGGGACCGGTTTCTGGCATTACAGCCGTCTTCGGCCCGGCTTGCTTGAATCCTGATGGTGCAATGAGCAAGGGACTCATGTCTGAGTATACCCTTCCACGCTTAGGGTGGACAAAATTATTTACAACAAGGGGTGGTGAGGGACAGAGTCTCTGAATTAAGCAGAATACTCTCACCCAGTCAAGAGATCAGGGCTAGATCCAACACCGTTTTTTAGCTCATTGCACCATCCCAGTTTCAGAACCCGGCTGTATGCAAATTAGTCTGTTCCTGTCCCAGTGCATGATGGGAACAGGGCAAACCAAACTACAAAAGCCAATTCTTACACTGGGAAGGAAACAAGCTTGCGGGGACCGGTTTCTGGCATTACAGCCGTCTTCGGCCCGGCTTGCTTGAATCCTGATGGTGCAATGAGCAAGGGACTCATGTCTGAGTATACCCTTCCACGCTTAGGGTGGACAAAATTATTTACAACAAGGGGTGGTGAGGGACAGAGTCTCTGAATTAAGCAGAATACTCTCACCCAGTCAAGAGATCAGGGCTAGATCCAACACCGTTTTTTAGCTCATTGCACCATCCCAGTTTCAGAACCCGGCTGTATGCAAATTAGTCTGTTCCTGTCCCAGTGCATGATGGGAACAGGGCAAACCAAACTACAAAAGCCAATTCTTACACTGGGAAGGAAACAAGCTTCCGGGGACCGGTTTCTGGCATTACAGCCGTCTTCGGCCCGGCTTGCTTGAATCCTGATGGTGCAATGAGCAAGGGACTCATGTCTGAGTATACCCTTCCACGCTTAGGGTGAACAAAATTATTTACAACAAGGGGTGGTGAGGGACAGAGTCTCTGAATTAAGCAGAATACTCTCACCCAGTCAAGAGATCAGGGCTAGATCCAACACAGTTTTTTAGCTCATTGCACCATCCCAGTTTCAGAACCCGGCTGTATGCAAATTAGTCTGTTCCTGTCCCAGTGCATGATGGGAACAGGGCAAACCAAACTACAAAAGCCAATTCTTACACTGGGAAGGAAACAAGCTTCCGGGGACCGGTTTCTGGCATTACAGCCGTCTTCGGCCCGGCTTGCTTGAATCCTGATGGTGCAATGAGCAAGGGACTCATGTCTGAGTATACCCTTCCACGCTTAGGGTGGACAAAATTATTTACAACAAGGGGTGGTGAGGGACAGAGTCTCTGAATTAAGCAGAATACTCTCACCCAGTCAAGAGATCAGGGCTAGATCCAACACCGTTTTTTAGCTCATTGCACCATCCCAGTTTCAGAACCCGGCTGTATGCAAATTAGTCTGTTCCTGTCCCAGTGCATGATGGGAACAGGGCAAACCAAACTACAAAAGCCAATTCTTACACTGGGAAGGAAACAAGCTTCCGGGGACCGGTTTCTGGCATTACAGCCGTCTTCGGCCCGGCTTGCTTGAATCCTGATGGTGCAATGAGCAAGGGACTCATGTCTGAGTATACCCTTCCACGCTTAGGGTGGACAAAATTATTTACAACAAGGGGTGGTGAGGGACAGAGTCTCTGAATTAAGCAGAATACTCTCACCCAGTCAAGAGATCAGGGCTAGATCCAACACCGTTTTTTAGCTCATTGCACCATCCCAGTTTCAGAACCCGGCTGTATGCAAATTAGTCTGTTCCTGTCCCAGTGCATGATGGGAACAGGGCAAACCAAACTACAAAAGCCAATTCTTACACTGGGAAGGAAACAAGCTTCCGGGGACCGGTTTCTGGCATTACAGCCGTCTTCGGCCCGGCTTGCTTGAATCCTGATGGTGCAATGAGCAAGGGACTGATGTCTGAGTATACCCTTCCACGCTTAGGGTGGACAAAATTATTTACAACAAGGGGTGGTGAGGGACAGAGTCTCTGAATTAAGCAGAATACTCTCACCCAGTCAAGAGATCAGGGCTAGATCCAACACCGTTTTTTAGCTCATTGCACCATCCCAGTTTCAGAACCCGGCTGTATGCAAATTAGTCTGTTCCTGTCCCAGTGCATGATGGGAACAGGGCAAACCAAACTACAAAAGCCAATTCTTACACTGGGAAGGAAACAAGCTTCCGGGGACCGGTTTCTGGCATTACAGCCGTCTTCGGCCCGGCTTGCTTGAATCCTGATGGTGCAATGAGCAAGGGACTCATGTCTGAGTATACCCTTCCACGCTTAGGGTGGACAAAATTATTTACAACAAGGGGTGGTGAGGGACAGAGTCTCTGAATTAAGCAGAATACTCTCACCCAGTCAAGAGATCAGGGCTAGATCCAACACCGTTTTTTAGCTCATTGCACCATCCCAGTTTCAGAACCCGGCTGTATGCAAATTAGTCTGTTCCTGTCCCAGTGCATGATGGGAACAGGGCAAACCAAACTACAAAAGCCAATTCTTACACTGGGAAGGAAACAAGCTTCCGGGGACCGGTTTCTGGCATTACAGCCGTCTTCGGCCCGGCTTGCTTGAATCCTGATGGTGCAATGAGCAAGGGACTCATGTCTGAGTATACCCTTCCACGCTTAGGGTGGACAAAATTATTCACAACAAGGGGTGGTGAGGGACAGAGTCTCTGAATTAAGCAGAATACTCTCACCCAGTCAAGATATCAGGGCTAGATCCAACACCGTTTTTTAGCTCATTGCACCATCCCAGTTTCAGAACCCGGCTGTATGCAAATTAGTCTGTTCCTGTCCCAGTGCATGATGGGAACAGGGCAAACCAAACTACAAAAGCCAATTCTTACACTGGGAAGGAAACAAGCTTCCGGGGACCGGTTTCTGGCATTACAGCCGTCTTCAGCCCGGCTTGCTTGAATCCTGATGGTGCAATGAGCAAGGGACTCATGTCTGAGTATACCCTTCCACGCTTAGGGTGGACAAAATTATTTACAACAAGGGGTGGTGAGGGACAGAGTCTCTGAATTAAGCAGAATACTCTCACCCAGTCAAGAGATCAGGGCTAGATCCAACACCGTTTTTTAGCTCATTGCACCATCCCAGTTTCAGAACCCGGCTGTATGCAAATTAGTCTGTTCCTGTCCCAGTGCATGATGGGAACAGGGCAAACCAAACTACAAAAGCCAATTCTTACACTGGGAAGGAAACAAGCTTCCGGGGACCGGTTTCTGGCATTACAGCCGTCTTCGGCCCGGCTTGCTTGAATCCTCATGGTGCAATGAGCAAGTGTTAGACTTGGGCCTTAGGGCAGGTTCACCCCTAATCTTTTTGCCTTTATTTGTGACCCTGTGTAGTGATTTTTGGGTCTTGGCGCACTTTTTCCCTGTGTCCCAGAGTGAAAGTGCGTGCGTGTAGTATGGCTGGCCTGCCCTCCCATAGGAATGCATGGGGAATGTGTGTGCCCTGGTAGTTCCTGATGTGTGGGGAGTGCAGGCTCGAGTTTAGTATGTATGAACTCGTGAGAGCGAATGCTGCGCAATGGTATGTGCGGCTTGTGTGTGTCTAGAAGGGAAGTGCTACTTCTGGACATTGATGTATGTGTGCAGTGAGGATAGTGGAGCGTGATTGGCTGGAGCTGGCTGGCATGCCAGGCTCCAGGAAGTCTGGATGGGTCTGCCCGGTGGTGAGTGTGAGATCAGCATGAGTGATGTGTGGGAGGAGTAGATCTGTGTCCTGGATGGGCTGGGTTTTTCCCCACACAATGCTGGCTCCGCCCCCCTGTGGTTTGTCTAATGACCCTAGCCTCCCCAGTGAATGAAAGGGGTGGTTGGGCCATCAAGGGTACTCCCAAGCCAGCTGCAACTGGTTTCCCCCCACCCTGCACCTCCTAACAAAGGATTTCTCTGTATAAATATGGGGCTGTGTCCCCACAGAAAGGTTCTACTTGTGGATCCTTGCCAGAGGGGGCTGTTGCTGCTGGGGCCAGGAGGACCGCCACTTGGCTTGTCTCCCTGCCTGGAGACCCAGTGTGCTGGCTCTGGCCCTGCCCTGCCCCTCTGCCTGCCTCCAGTCCCTGCTGGAGCTTTTGCTTTGACTTAGAGTGCCTGGAGGCGCTCTTATTTGATTTATAGCGCTGGGAGCGCTTTCCTGGTGCCACAGCGCTCAATAGCGCTTTTGCTGATATCAATAGCGCTAGGAGCGCTTTCCTTTAGCCCCCAAGCGCTGGGTGCGCTTTATTTCTATTATAGCGCTGTGGAGCGCTTTTTGCCGCTTTTTGGCATAGCGAGTGCCTACCTCGCTTTACCTTTATTTTGAAGGCCGGTGCCACCCGGCATTGCCCCGTGGTCTGTATTTATTTTCGAGCCGGTGCCACCCGGCATTGCCCAGGACATCACCGCCGCAGCCCGGGCGCACTGGAAGCTGCCGGGCCGCCGCGCTGCCTGCAGCGACCCGGAAGTCCCGCCTCCTGACCCCCAGGGCCGCGCTGCCATTGGCGGCCCCGGCGGAAGTCAGGCGGCGTGTGGAGGAGACAAGGCCAGGCGGTAGACGAACGAGGCAGCCGGTCGGGTCCCCGAGGCTCCCCGAGTGGAGAGAGGAGCCCCGGGACGAGAGGAGCCCCGCCCGCCCTGAGACAGCCGGTGAGTGAGGCAGAAGGGAGGGGCGCCGGGACACATTGTCGGTGTCCGCCCCCTCTCCCCCCGGTAGCGCGATCTCGCGCCCATTGAGAGAGTGAAGCCACGAGGGCTTCAAAGCGGCATACCCTTGGTTTTCTGAGCGGCCCCGGTTGGCAGAGGGCCGCTCCAACGTGGGCAGCATTTCTTTATTTTGAGAGCCACGAGGCTCTGAGGGGCCATTCTGTTCTTTGAGCCCGAGAGGCTCCACCCGCCCGCATTGGTTCTTTTCGAGCCCCGAGAGGCTCCAGAGCCCACAGTTGTTCTTCGAGCCCAGCGAGGCTCATCGCCCTCATTGATTGCGAGCCAGAGAGGCTCTGGGGGCATTTTTATGATTTTAAGAGCGCTGAAGCTCTAATTGCGCATTTGCTTAGCGAGCCCTGAGAGGCTCTAGGGGGACACAGGCAGTTAGTTGGTTGTAGCCCCGAGGCTCCCACGCTGTGTCTCCCCACCTGTGTTCTTGAGCCCACCTGGCTCCAACGTTGCCTACTCGCTATTTACAACTGTCCAGCACTTAGTGGACAGTTGCTACGTTTAGGCTTTTGTGTTCTGTGCTGCCTGCGCAGACCCCCTGACACTGAGACTCAGGGCGTTCCGCCCCTTTCGAGGCCAGTTGGCCTGAGGGACATTTTGAGTGTTGTGCTACATGCACCCTGCGCATTGTGGTTTCTTTGCTATATGATTCTTGCGCAAAAGTTCTAACCTGCACCTCTGAATGTGTTTTAATGTTACATGTGCAATTCTTGTTTATTATTACCTTTGCTAAAAGTGACCTGCTTAGGTAATTCTTTATGTGTTTATCCCCTTTGCTAAAAGTGACCTGCTTAGATGATTGGTTGTGTCATTACCTTTGCTAAAAGTGACCTGCTTAGGTAATGCCTTGTTCTTTTATTCCCCTTTGCTAAAAGTAACCTGCTTAGAGGAATGTTGATGTTTGATTGCCTTTGCTAAATGTTACTTGCCTAGGTGATTATTTTAGGTTTCCTTCCCCCTGCGTGATTTCCCTACAGAGACTAGGGTGGCGTAGGAGGTGATAGGTTTTCCTTCCATAGGTCCTGATGATAAGGTCCTAGCTCCCTGCGTGATTTCCCTACAGAGACTAGGGTGGCGTAGTAGGTGATAGGTTTTCCTTCCATAGGTCCTAGCTCCCTGCGTGATTTCCCTACAGAGACTAGGGTGGCGTAGGAGGTATTTTCCCTTTACCAGTAGTTACTGGTTGTATGCTACATTTACTATTTCTGTGTTACAGTCATTGTATGTTGATGTGCTAAAGTGTTATACCTACAAGTATTATTTCTAAAAGTGCATACCCCTGACAGTGGTCCAGGTGGCCCTGTCCTGTACATAATCCCTTGTAAATCTTGCCCGTGCCTGTTGGCACATTGTAAAGTGTGTGTGTTATCTAATGTGTTCTTATTATTATAATACAAAGGCTATTTTTGATATAACCTTGTGTGGAGTTTCCTTTGTGGTGGGCCTTTGGTTGTTGTCGCTGGGGTGCGCGCGCAAACGCTTTACACATCACCTCTGAGATTAGCCTTGCTGCTCGCGCCACGTTACCTAGAGGGTGAGCGGGGGTTATCTTGGTGTGTGACTCCCTAGCCCTGACCTTGGAAATGGTGATCCCTGACTGACCTCGACGCGAGTCTTGGCCGGCCAGGGTCCCGTTTCTAACAGCAAGGGACTCTTGTCTGAGTATACCCTTCCACGCTTAGGGTGGACAAAATTATTTACAACAAGGGGTGGTGAGGGACAGAGTCTCTGAATTAAGCAGAATACTCTCACCCAGTCAAGAGATCAGGGCTAGATCCAACACCGTTTTTTAGCTCATTGCACCATCCCAGTTTCAGAACCCGGCTGTATGCAAATTAGTCTGTTCCTGTCCCAGTGCATGATGGGAACAGGGCTAACCAAACTACAAAAGCCAATTCTTACACTGGGAAGGAAACTAGCTTCCGGGGACCGGTTTCTGGCATTACAGCCGTCTTCGGCCCGGCTTGCTTGAATCCTGATGGTGCAATGAGCAAGGGACTCATGTCTGAGTATACCCTTCCACGCTTAGGGTGGACAAAATTATTTACAACAAGGGGTGGTGAGGGACAGAGTCTCTGAATTAAGCAGAATACTCTCACCCAGTCAAGAGATCAGGGCTAGATCCAACACCGTTTTTAGCTCATTGCACCATCCCAGTTTCAGAACCCGGCTGTATGCAAATTAGTCTGTTCCTGTCCCAGTGCATGATGGGAACAGGGCAAACCAAACTACAAAAGCCAATTCTTACACTGGGAAGGAAACAAGCTTCCGGGGACCGGTTTCTGGCATTACAGCCGTCTTCGGCCCGGCTTGCTTGAATCCTGATGGTGCAATGAGCAAGTGACTCATGTCTGAGTATACCCTTCCACGCTTAAGGTGGACAAAATTATTTACCACAAGGGGTGGTGAGGGACAGAGTCTCTGAATTAAGCAGAATACTCTCACCCAGTCAAGAGATCAGGGCTAGAATTCAGAGACTCTGTCCATCACCACCCCTTGTTGTAAATAATTTTGTCCACCCTAAGCGTGGAAGGGTATACTCAGATGTGAGTCCCTTGCTAATTGCACCATCAGGATTCAAGCAAGCCGGGCCGAAGACGCCTGAAATGGCAGAAACCGGTCCCCGGAAGCTTGTTTCCTTCCCAGTGTAAGAATTGGCTTTTGTAGTCTGATCTGCCCTGTTCCCATGATGCACTGGGCCAGGGACAGACTAATTTGCATACAGCCAGGTTCTGAAACTGGGATGGTGCAATAAGCTAAAAAACGGTGTTGGATCTAGCCCTGATCTCTTGACTGGGTGAGAGTACTCTGCTTAATTCAGAGACTCTGTCCATCACTACCCCTTGTTGTAAATAATTTTGTCCACCCTAAGCGTGGAAGGGTATACTCAGATGTGAGTCCCTTGCTAATTGCACCATCAGGATTCAAGCAAGCCGGGCCGAAGACGCCTGAAATGGCAGAAACCGGTCCCCGGAAGCTTGTTTCCTTCCCAGTGTAAGAATTGGCTATTGTAGTCTGGTCTGCCCTGTTCCCATGATGCACTGGGCCAGGGACAGACTAATTTGCATACAGCCAGGTTCTGAAACTGGGATGGTGCAATGAGCTAAAAAACGGTGTTGGATCTAGCCCTGGTCTCTTGACTGGGTGAGAGTACTCTGCTTAATTCAGAGACTCTGTCCATCACCACCCCTTGTTGTAAATAATTTTGTCCACCCTAAGCGTGTAAGGGTATACTCAGATGTGAGTCCCTTGCTAATTGCACCATCAGGATTCAAGCAAGCCGGGCCGAAGACGCCTGAAATGGCAGAAACCGGTCCCCGGAAGCTTGTTTCCTTCCCAGTGTAATAATTGGCTTTTGTAGTCTGGTCTGCCCTGTTCCCATGATGCACTGGGCCAGGGACAGACTAATTTGCATACAGCCAGGTTCTGAAACTGGGATGGTGCAATGAGCTAAAAAACGGTGTTGGATCTAGCCCTGATCTCTTGACTGGGTGAGAGTACTCTGCTTAATTCAGAGACTCTGTCCATCACCACCCCTTGTTGTAAATAATTTTGTCCACCCTAAGCGTGGAAGGGTATACTCAGATGTGAGTCCCTTGCTAATTGCACCATCAGGATTCAAGCAAGCCGGGCCGAAGACGCCTGAAATGGCAGAAACCGGTCCCCGGAAGCTTGTTTCCTTCCCAGTGTAAGAATTGGCTTTTGTAGTCTGGTCTGCCCTGTTCCCATGATGCACTGGGCCGGGGACAGACTAATTTGCATACAGCCAGGTTCTGAAACTGGGATGGTGCAATGAGCTAAAAAACGGTGTTGGATCTAGCCCTGATCTCTTGACTGGGTGAGAGTACTCTGCTTAATTCAGAGACTCTGTCCATCACCACCCCTTGTTGTAAATAAATTTGTCCACCCTAAGCGTGGAAGGGTATACTCAGATGTGAGTCCCTTGCTAATTGCACCATCAGGATTCAAGCAAGCCGGGCCGAAGACGCCTGAAATGGCAGAAACCGGTCCCCGGAAGCTTGTTTCCTTCCCAGTGTAAGAATTGGCTTTTGTAGTCTGGTCTGCCCTGTTCCCATGATGCACTGGGCCAGGGACAGACTAATTTGCATACAGCCAGGTTCTGAAACTGGGATGGTGCAATGAGCTAAAAAACGGTGTTGGATCTAGCCCTGATCTCTTGACTGGGTGAGAGTACTCTGCTTAATTCAGAGACTCTGTCCATCACCACCCCTTGTTGTAAATAATTTTGTCCACCCTAAGCGTGGAAGGGTATACTCAGATGTGAGTCCCTTGCTAATTGCACCATCAGGATTCAAGCAAGCCGGGCCGAAGACGCCTGAAATGGCAGAAACCGGTCCCCGGAAGCTTGTTTCCTTCCCAGTGTAAGAATTGGCTTTTGTAGTCTGGTCTGCCCTGTTCCCATGATGCACTGGGCCAGGGACAGACTAATTTGCATACAGCCAGGTTCTGAAACTGGGATGGTGCAATGAGCTAAAAAACGGTGTTGGATCTAGCCCTGGTCTCTTGACTGGGTGAGAGTACTCTGCTTAATTCAGAGACTCTGTCCATCACCACCCCTTGTTGTAAATAATTTTGTCCACCCTAAGCGTGGAAGGGTATACTCAGATGTGAGTCCCTTGCTAATTGCACCATCAGGATTCAAGCAAGCCGGGCCGAAGACGCCTAAAATTGCAGAAACCGGTCCCCGGAAGCTTGTTTCCTTCCCAGTGTAAGAATTGGCTTTTGTAGTCTGGTCTGCCCTGTTCCCATGATGCACTGGGCCAGGGGCAGACTAATTTGCATACAGCCAGTTTCTGAAACTGGGATGGTGCAATGAGCTAAAAAACGGTGTTGGATCTATCCCTGATCTCTTGACTGGGTGAGAGTACTCTGCTTAATTCAGAGACTCTGTCCATCACCACCCCTTGTTGTAAATAATTTTGTCCACCCTAAGCGTGGAAGGGTATACTCAGATGTGAGTCCCTTGCTAATTGCACCATCAGGATTCAAGCAAGCCGGGCCGAAGACGCCTGAAATGGCAGAAACCGGTCCCCGGAAGCTTGTTTCCTTCCCAGTGTAAGAATTGGCTTTTGTAGTCTGGTCTGCCCTGTTCCCATGATGCACTGGGCCGGGGACAGACTAATTTGCATACAGCCAGGTTCTGAAACTGGGATGGTGCAATGAGCTAAAAAACGGTGTTGGATTTAGCCCTGATCTCTTGACTGGGTGAGAGTACTCTGCTAAATTCAGAGACTCTGTCCATCACCACCCCTTGTTGTAAATAATTTTGTCCACCCTAAGCGTGGAAGGGTATACTCAGATGTGAGTCCCTTGCTAATTGCACCATCAGGATTCAAGCAAGCCGGGCTGAAGACGCCTGAAATGGCAGAAACCGGTCCCCGGAAGCTTGTTTCCTTCCCAGTGTAAGAATTGGCTTTTGTAGTCTGGTCTGCCCTGTTCCCATGATGCACTGGGCCAGGGATAGACTAATTTGCATACAGCCAGGTTCTGAAACTGGGATGGTGCAATGAGCTAAAAAACGGTGTTGGATCTAGCCCTGATCTCTTGACTGGGTGAGAGTACTCTGCTTAATTCAGAGACTCTGTCCATCACCACCCCTTGTTGTAAATAATTTTGTCCACCCTAAGCGTGGAAGGGTATACTCAGATGTGAGTCCCTTGCTAATTGCACCATCAGGATTCAAGCAAGCCGGGCCGAAGACGCCTGAAATGGCAGAAACCGGTCCCCGGAAGCTTGTTTCCTTCCCAGTGTAAGAATTGGCTTTTGTTGTCTGGTCTGCCCTGTTCCCATGATGCACTGGGCCAGGGACAGACTAATTTGCATACAGCCAGGTTCTGAAACTGGGATGGTGCAATGAGCTAAAAAACGGTGTTGGATCTAGCCCTGATCTCTTGACTGGGTGAGAGTACTCTGCTTAATTCAGAGACTCTGTCCATCACCACCCCTTGTTGTAAATAATTTTGTCCACCCTAAGCGTGGAAGGGTATACTCAGATGTGAGTCCCTTGCTAATTGCACCATCAGGATTCAAGCAAGCCGGGCCGAAGATGCCTGAAATGGCAGAAACCGGTCCCCGGAAGCTTGTTTCCTTCCCAGTGTAAGAATTGGCTTTTGTAGTCTGGTCTGCCCTGTTCCCATGATGCACTGGGCCAGGGACAGACTAATTTGCATACAGCCAGGTTCTGAAACTGGGATGGTGCAATGAGCTAAAAAACGGTGTTGGATCTAGCCCTGATCTCTTGACTGGGTGAGAGTACTCTGCTTAATTCAGAGACTCTGTCCATCACCACCCCTTGTTGTAAATAATTTTGTCCACCCTAAGCGTGGAAGGGTATACTCAGATGTGAGTCCCTTGCTAATTGCACCATCAGGATTCAAGCAAGCCGGGCCGAAGACGCCTGAAATGGCAGAAACCGGTCCCCGGAAGCTTGTTTCCTTCCCAGTGTAAGAATTGGCTTTTGTTGTCTGGTCTGCCCTGTTCCCATGATGCACTGGGCCAGGGACAGACTAATTTGCATACAGCCAGGTTCTGAAACTGGGATGGTGCAATGAGCTAAAAAACGGTGTTGGATCTAGCCCTGATCTCTTGACTGGGTGAGAGTACTCTGCTTAATTCAGAGACTCTGTCCATCACCACCCCTTGTTGTAAATAATTTTGTCCACCCTAAGCGTGGAAGGGTATACTCAGATGTGAGTCCCTTGCTAATTGCACCATCGGGATTCAAGCAAGCCGGGCCGAAGACGCCTGAAATGGCAGAAACCGGTGCCCGGAAGCTTGTTTCCTTCCCAGTGTAAGAATTGGCTTTTGTAGTCTGGTCTGCCCTGTTCCCATGATGCACTGGGCCAGGGACAGACTAATTTGCATACAGCCAGGTTCTGAAACTGGGATGGTGCAATGAGCTAAAAAACGGTGTTGGATCTAGCCCTGATCTCTTGACTGGGTGAGAGTACTCTGCTTAATTCAGAGACTCTGTCCATCACCACCCCTTGTTGTAAATAATTTTGTCCACCCTAAGCGTGGAAGGGTATACTCAGATGTGAGTGCCTTGCTAATTGCACCATCAGGATTCAAGCAAGCCGGGCCGAAGACGCCTGAAATGGCAGAAACCGGTCCCCGGAAGCTTGTTTCCTTCCCAGTGTAAGAATTGGCTTTTGTAGTCTGGTCTGCCCTGTTCCCATGATGCACTGGGCCAGGGACAGACTAATTTGCATACAGCCAGGTTCTGAAACTGGGATGGTGCAATGAGCTAAAAAACGGTGTTGGATCTAGCCCTGATCTCTTGACTGGGTGAGAGTACTCTGCTTAATTCAGAGACTCTGTCCATCACCACCCCTTGTTGTAAATAATTTTGTCCACCCTAAGCGTGGAAGGGTATACTCAGATGTGAGTCCCTTGCTAATTGCATCATCAGGATTCAAGCAAGCTGGGCCGAAGACGCCTGAAATGGCAGAAACCGGTCCCCGGAAGCTTGTTTCCTTCCCAGTGTAAGAATTGGCTTTTGTAGTCTGGTCTGCCCTGTTCCCATGATGCACTGGGCCAGGGACAGACTAATTTGCATACAGCCAGGTTCTGAAACTGGGATGGTGCAATGAGCTAAAAAACGGTGTTGGATCTAGCCCTGATCTCTTGACTGGGTGAGAGTACTCTGCTTAATTCAGAGACTCTGTCCATCACCACCCCTTGTTGTAAATAATTTTGTCCACCCTAAGCGTGGAAGGGTATACTCAGATGTGAGTCCCTTGCTAATTGCACCATCAGGATTCAAGCAAGCCGGGCCGAAGACACCTGAAATGGCAGAAACCGGTCCCCGGAAGCTTGTTTCCTTCCCAGTGTAAGAATTGGCTTTTGTAGTCTGGTCTGCCCTGTTCCCATGATGCACTGGGCCATGGACAGACTAATTTGCATACAGCCAGGTTCTGAAACTGGGATGGTGCAATGAGCTAAAAAACGGTGTTGGATCTAGCCCTGATCTCTTGACTGGGTGAGAGTACTCTGCTTAATTCAGAGACTCTGTCCATCACCACCCCTTGTTGTAAATAATTTTGTCCACCCTAAGCGTGGAAGGGTATACTCAGATGTGAGTCCCTTGCTAATTGCACCATCAGGATTCAAGCCGGGCCGAAGACGCCTGAAATGGCAGAAACCGGTCCCCGGAAGCTTGTTTCGTTCCCAGTGTAAGAATTGGCTTTTGTAGTCTGGTCTGCCCTGTTCCCATGATGCACTGGGCCAGGGACAGACTAATTGGCATACAGCCAGGTTCTGAAACTGGGATGGTGCAATGAGCTAAAAAACGGTGTTGGATCTAGCCCTGATCTCTTGACTGGGTGAGAGTACTCTGCTTAATTCAGAGACTCTGTCCATCACCACCCCTTGTTGTAAATAATTTTGTCCACCCTAAGCGTGGAAGCGTATACTCAGATGTGAGTCCCTTGCTAATTGCACCATCAGGATTCAAGCAAGCCGGGCCGAAGACGCCTGAAATGGCAGAAACCGGTCCCCGGAAGCTTGTTTCCTTCCCAGTGTAAGAATTGGCTTTTGTAGTCTGGTCTGCCCTGTTCCCATGATGCACTGGGCCAGGGACAGACTAATTTGCATACAGCCAGGTTCTGAAACTGGGATGGTGCAATGAGCTAAAAAACGGTGTTGGATCTAGCCCTGATCTCTTGACTGGGTGAGAGTACTCTGCTTAATTCAGAGACTCTGTCCATCACCACCCCTTGTTGTAAATAACATTATCCATTGAGGGCAGAACTACATTCACCACGAAGGATAAATAGAGAAAGGGCTCTGTAGGTACAGGTGGATTATCCAAACTGGATGACAACTAGTATAACAGAGGAATATATCGAAAAGTTAAAGCTAATCCAGCAGGCTATTCCTGTAGAAGAGATCGAACTTAGAAATGGAACTACCTGGTTTGAATCCACTATAGGAAAGTTGGTGGACACCTTAAAGAAAAGATTTAGGTCACAAATGCCAGGGCTTGGGAGCCATAGTGCTAATAAAAATAGGAAAATCTGGTTTGATGATGAATGCAGTGTAGCTAAGGCACAGATTAGACAGAAGGAGAGAAGACTGAGGGTTAGGTTTAATGTGGATTTATATCAGTTGCTCCAGTCTTTAAGGTTAAAATATAAAACACACATTTGGAATAAGAAAAAAACATTCAAAGATAAGTGTTGGGTAAATATGTTGGAGGTAATTGAAACTAGAGATGTCAAAGGATTTTGGAAACTAGTACAAGAAAGTGTAGGCAGGGAAGTAGGGTCCTTAGACTGTATGGTCCCGGAAGATCACTGGGTCGGCTACCTGGGAGAAATCTATGGGAAATGGCCAATGCAAGAAGAGCCCAGGATCCCAGCTTGGCCACAGGTGAGGGATGACATAAAGAAATACTTCACCACGAGTTATGTAAAGAAAATGATAGTAATCTTGAACCTTACCCGTGCTGCAGGCCCAGATAACCTTCCGGCAGTAATAATAAAAATTAGACCAGAATGGTGGACTGAGTTGTTTGCAAAAATGTTCCATGTGGTCTTGGAAACGGGAACTGTACCAGAAAGTTGGAAGGGTGCAATCATACGACCTATACATAAGAAGGGTGACCACAAAATACCATAAAATTATAGGTTGATACATCTCCTAGATATAGGGGAAAAAGTCTTTGCTAAAGCCATACTAGGTTTACTAAAAGACTGGGCAGAGGAAAATCAGAATATACCCCCGGAACAGGTGGGGTTTAAAGTAGGCCACTCCACAATCAACCATTGCTTTGCTCTCCGGTCCATAGCGCAGAAGTCAACGGAAGTGCAGGGAAGTTTGTTTTGCTGTTTTGTAGACTTCTGTGCAGCTTTCGATCTGGTGGACCGGGAACTGTTGTGGGAGGCCCTAACTAGTTTGGGTATCACTAAAGATCTGCTACATCTGATTCAAATGCTCCACACCAAGAACTGGGCCCAGATAATTTTAGATATCGATCGTAGTTTATCTGGGAGAGTTGAGATTGGAAATGGGCTGCAGCAGGGATGTGTATTGGCACCTCTGCTGTTTTTTTTGTTTTTAGCAGATTTGCCAATAATCTTGAGGAACGTCATTATGGCAAGCCCGAAACAAGATGGTAAGCATATTGCATGTTTGCTCTATGCCGACGATCTTGTGATCATGGATCAGACAGAAGTTAGCCTGCAAAGGAAATTGAATATATTTAAAGATTATTGCTCCAGGAAAAAACTTGTAATTAACATGGATAAGACCAAAACCTTGAGCTTTGGTAGAAGGAAAGCTGGGTTCACATGGTGGCTGGGGACAGAAAAAGTGGAATCGGTTACTGAATACAGGTATCTGGGGCTATGGTTTGAAAAAAGTATGAAATGGTCCACCCATCTAGAGGCATCAAAAGTAAGAACCTCTGCATCGATTAGCGGCCTGAAACTGTTTAACAAAGCGTATGGTGCAATGTCACACAGACCTGTGCTAAAAGCTTATTCGGCCATGGTACCTCCGCAATTTCTGTATGGCGCAGAATTGCTATACCTCAGCGGTAAAGAGAGCTGGGATGTTGAGGAAGGTAAAAACTTAAACAATCTATTTATACTGCCCTTGTCAGCCATGGTCCAGGCAGTAAGACTGGAATTAGGACTCACTTCATGGGACATTCTAGCCGGTATGACCCTACTTCGATTCTGGCAACGTCTAGGAGTAGACGAAAACACCAAATTTTCACAATGTTGTAAAAACGAAATACAGAATAGCAAATTAAAATGGGCAAGAGAGACTAGGGCGATTATGACGAAGCTATGTCGTATGATGGAGGTTAAATTGTGCCCTACGACCCTTATGATTAGCATTGACAAGAAAATACTTAGGATATTGGGGTAGGAAATATCCCATGTACAAGACCAAAATGACCTTGCAAATAAAATCTCAGTGTATTTTATGACTGTTGCATGGAAAAATAAACAAAGCTTTCCCTATATTGACAGGCTACCGGATTTCCGATTATGAAGTGAGTTTCTCAGGGTAAGAATTGGGGTGAACCTGTGTTATATAAATAATGTGGCAAAAAGCATAATGATTGATAAGTCAGGAAGATGTACTTGTACTTTGGGCACCTCCTGTGATTTGTTACATATTTTATTAGATTGTAAGAAGTTTCTTGATTTACGAATTATGTTCTTAAAACCGATTTTTAAGAAATATGAAATCAAATCTAGGGCCCAGGCAGTAACTTTAATGGCTAAAATGACCCATCTAGATATTGCCGTTGCTATCGGGAAATGTATGCAAAGAGTGAAGGCACTCCTTTTTACCTTTTGCAATGAGTTTCAGTAATAACTTAGCTCCATTCAGAGCAATTGGAGGTTTTTATATTGAATGTGTTTTAAGATATGTTTTAGTTGTTAATGAAGTGTATTTTTAGATAACTTCTAACAATATATGTATTGTTTGTGGACCAACGGTCCAAATAAACGTGATTTTAAACTGAACTGGTCTGTTGTCGGTCTTCAGTTTTTGCGGTTTCTACCACTTAATCATATCCTTTTCACACTGGATGTGTCCCACTCTCTTCATGAGTGTAGCCCTTTGGCTCTATGTCATCTTCTTGGTCTATACCAGATTAATTGTTCTTTCCTTGATTCGCATTTATCTTTTTTCTTTTTCTTTTATTTTCTTTTTTGTTTCTTTTCTCCCTTCTTTTTCCTTGATTTTATTATATATTACAGATTTTCTTTAATTAGAAATGCCAAGCCCTTTCTTGAGATAATAATATTTAATGGTTAGTTGCTTTGACACCTTTTTATGGATATTGTAGTTTAATATGTATTTTAGTTTCTTGTAATGGTATATGTTCTTAAGATTATCTCTTGGAATGTCAAGGGCTTGTGTAGTCCTATTGCCAAGCAGCGAGTTCTTACACACTTCGCACATCTCAAATGCAATATTGCCCTACTACAGGAAATACATTTACTTGATTAAGATTTAAACTCACTTTGTAGAAATTGGGTGGGCCAAGTATTTTGTTATTCAGCCCTTGATCACAAAAATGGGCTTATTATATTGATTCTAAAATCTATTCCCTTGGTAATAGACAAAGAGGAAAGAGATGCAGAGGATCAATGGGTACTTATACATGCCACTATTCATCACACACCTATCTCCATCCTCAATATTTATGGGCCTACTGGTATTGATGTGAAATTTTGGGAACAAATGTCAGTTATGTTACGCTCTTTCCCGAATGCGAATCTAATAGTAGGAGGCAATTTTAATCAGATTGTAGATCCTTTTTTAGATAGAAAGTCTATAGTTAAATATGTTCCTAACAAAATGCAGATAGCATTCCCATGATTTATTGATTCCAGAGGGCTAGTTGATGCCTGGAGGTTATAGTCTTCGGACAGGCTGCAATATACCTTCTATTCCGCTACCCATGAATCCCAATCTAGAATTGATTATATGTTTATTTTGCCTCCGCTAGTTTCTATACTTACACACGCTGAAATTGGCCAATATTGATTTCAGATCATAGTCCTGTTATTGTTGACTTGGATTTATTACCTGAGACCTCAAATCCTAGTAAATGGCACTTTATCATTAGTTTACTAAAAGACAAAGAATGTGTGCAGAATTTTGAAGTTTTTCTACAAGAGTTCTTTCTACACAATACTGACATACTGACATAATATTTCATATAGTTTTGGATGTCTTCAAAGCTTCTGCTTGAGGACACATATTTAATTAAACTACGGATAAAAGGAAAAAAGCTGCTAAAGAATCATCATTATTGCTTCAATTTATTAAACAACTAGAACAATACATTTCATAACCAAGAAGGATAATGTGTTTCACCGTTTAATGAATGCCAAATTTAAATTAAAAAAAATCAACAGAGGGTGCTGCCGGAGCATTGTTAAAAATGTATTCCAAATTTTACGGAGGGCTAAATAGTGCAGGCAAATTACTTGCTAATTATTTGAAGGTCAAATTTCAAACGTCCAAAATAGTTAAAATTATAGATGAAAGCGAGACTCTTCATTTTTTTAAAAAAGAACATTTTGAAATGTTTTTCTGATTATTTTGCAGACCTCTACACACTAGATCACTTTCCCATGGACGAGGCATTAGATGCCTACTTTCACTCTCTCCCATAAAGTTATCAGCAGGTACAGTATCTTTCTTTTCTAGACAAGCCTATTTTTATTTTGAATTAAGACCTTGACCACAGCGCGAATTCCGCCACAGTGCTGGAGAATAACGAGTGGGTGGGGTTCGGACCTCCGCACACGCCCACTGTGATGTCGGACGGCCGGGGGCTCTCAGACACATGGAAAAGGGTTAAAGTCAGCTCTTAATGCACTACCCAAAGATAAAGCATGGGTCCGGACGGTTTTTCTGTTGAATGTTATTCCAACTTTTCACATCTTTTACTCCCACATTTCCTCACCTTATATCAGTTATTTATCTCACAAGATGAAGGTAAGGGAACTTTTTTGAAGGCTATGAGTTGTTTCAGATAAAGATAAAGATATGTCCCATTTCTCTTATCAATTTAGATTGCAAACCTTGATGTAAGCAAGCCTCAGCTAGGCCTACCAGTGCAAGGGGTTCACCCTTCTCTGCACAGAGTCCTCAGACCATAGGAAGAAGTTGGCACAGAAACTGGAAAATACAAAAGCACAGTTTATTAAACCTTAAAAGGTGGTATTACAGTCCACACAACACCCTTCAGTATTGCATAGAGTAGCACACCGAACTAAAGCACATGGCCCCTTTTGTACACAATGAGGGGGCTCAAAAGAAGGCGGTACAAAATACAAGAGCAAGTTTTATGTACATATAAGGGCATATTGGAAGGCACAACCGATGAGTGGGCGGAGTTAACAGTTTCCAGAAACCAGTAAACACATTTCTATCTGGAACTAATTAGTAACAGCCGCAGACAGTACTGGGCATGTCTGGGCATGCTGAAAGTGGGGGATGCTAAATATAGCCTGTTGCTGGGCAGAATTCAGGTGCAGTTAACAAGGAGGTAGGACAAAGCACATGATGAGCACATGGCGATGTATGGCATACAAAATGGCCGCTACGAATACAAAATAGAGTCGGTTAATTTGCTACGACAATGGTCAAATATAGCATGTCTCCTGCTAATGTTTTATCTAGCCGCTGCCAAATTACAACAGACAACCCTTTCAGCATTAGCTGAAGACATTCGACTTCCTAGGATAAGCGAGACACTCATCCCTTATATCAATGGCCATCATCTCAGCTATCTCCTTGTTCAAATTATTCTGCATTTTGACTTCTGAAACATTTCTTTTGGTCGGCATACAAGCAGTGATGCACATAGAACATATCATCGGACTACACTGGATACACACACAACATGTGAAGACTATTGCAATTACTATACATAGAGCAGTCAATACTTTCCAGCCCCAAGTAGAGATTAAAGTCCAGAACCATCCTGCAAGAGTCCATGTACCATTTTCTGTATGGAGGTCTGCAGCGATCTTATGGAGTTTATTGATCGCTTTATACACTGATGGTGTATGATCTGGGATGAACACACAGCAACTACTACCTATAATGCGACATGCACCACCTCTATCTGCTAACATAAGATCTAGAACCATTTGGTTCTGTAAAGCAATAATTCGAGCAATATGCAATTCTTCAGTGAGGTTTCCTAGGGCTACAGCTGCTTGATCTGTAACAGCTTCTACAACTCTAGTTAATCGTCGCACTTTTCTACTATTTAATGCAGCACCTACAAAGAAGAACAATCCTAAATTAAAATATACATATTGCTGCAGGCTAGTATCTGTTTGATCTACATTATCAGTATTCAAGGTCCTCTTATAACGATTTACAGTAATATTGTTGAATAATTTAAGATCCCGATGATACAATGGAGGTGCCAGAAACACAGGGGGCAACAAAAATGACACGTAACAAACACCTGTCCACCCAGCTGGCAATCGATAATATCCACGATTCCCACACACAAAGTAGGTGTTATGTGAAGCTAAAAAGGTACTGTTATTTAATCCATCTTTATTCAAAACAGTAATACAGTCGCTGATCCCAACAGGAATATGTCCAATGCTCTGTACACATAATTCTGCTTGTGCTTGAGTAACAGAAATAACAAAATGTTCAGCATTAACAGAGTCTCTTGTGTTGGTGAAGATATATGGCGTTGAAATATTGTCCGGTCGATATTCCTCCCATTCCCATTTAGTTCCCTTCACTTAGGGATACCCATCTTTGTCTTGATGACACTCTTTATTCAACTGAAAAAGCAGCCTGCCCACTGTAGGCTTCCTAGTTGCAAAAAGCAGGGTATACCAGGCTCGACAAGAGCCATTATGCGAAAAAGGGAGAGTTATGAATGGTGTACCTCCCTTCTTTTGATGTGCGGGCATTATCCCACAAATCCACCAGTTCGTGGCATTTGTAGCAATGTGGGTATGGTGTAGCATCTGAATAAAAGTGTTATTAAGATAGGATTGTCTGTGATTCAACTCTTGATATGGGAGCGTAAAGAAATAATGCTCCTCAGGTATCGGTGTAGTAACAACAAACAACTCACGAGCAGGACTTGTCTCCTGAACAGACCATGTTATTGTTTCCACAATCACCAAGACAACAATAAACCCTACAGCACAAAAAATCTTCTTCTTTTCCATTTTTGACAAAAGCACAAAACAACTCTTCCTGAAACTAAAGTAGTTGTCAGAGCTCTTACCCCTGGGCAGCCGTTGATTTCTTCACCACGGGCCAAGACGGGTGTCACTACTCTAATGCAGGGCTGATTCCCCCCCCCCCCCCCTTGCCACATCGGCTCTCCATTTCACTAACCCAGGTAATGCTCAGACAACTTTCACAAGCAATGTAGATTCCTTTCTCGGTCTCAAATTATATCTCGTTGCTCCAGGGATTGTCTGGTCCGGGAAGAACTCCTCAGATCCGTCAGGTGTCACAGCACAGCCTTTCTCCGCAGTCAGAACCTCTCGATGATCGGTCAACACAGCAGGCTCCACCAAAGTAGGAAGTACTCGCCGACAATGGGTGCTGTAGATCCAATTTTTCCGGTTCGTGACTCGGACTGCTGTCCTCGTGGCAAGTAGCACTTGCTCTGGTCCACGCCACCTTGGCTCCAAACTGCTCGACCTCTCGAAGACATTAATCATCACGTGGTCACCAGATCGGAGTTCATGGTCTTCACCTGTAGATCTGTCAGGAAGTGCTTCTCGAACCTGTTGATGAATAGAAACCAAGTTATCAGTTAATTGTGCCAAATAGTCATTCATTAAGACACAAGGTACATCATACACAGAACTTGGTTTAGGAATTCCCCAGATATTCATGGGCCTACCAAACAGGATCTCATAAGGGGTGAAACCTGTCCAAGAATGAGGCACTGACCTAATAGACATCAAGAATGAGGCACTGACCTAATAAACATCAAATCAAGCAAGGAAGCAAGAACGCCCCCTGGTTCAACGATGAACTCAAGATATCCAAGAAGCTCTGTCGTTCCCTCGAGAATACTTGGAAATCAGACCCAAACACTATCACCCTAGCCTCCTTCAAGAACGCCACCCGCAAACACCACCAACTTATCCGGACAGCCAAGAAATCAGCACTCAAAGACCGACTAGACATCAATGCCCACAACAGCAAGGAACTTTTCAACATCATCAAAGAATTCACCAACCCCACCGCCAGCTCTAACGACATCACCCCCTCTCAAGTACTCTGCGACTCCCTTGCCTCATTCTTTCATGACAAAATCGCCGACATCCATAACAGCTTCGACAATCAACCTGTAAACCAGTCCACCCCACTCACCTCTGAACCGTCACCTCCTCCGAATATCCTTCTCGAATGGAACCCAATGACCACAGAAGAGACCATTCGCCTGATGAACTCCATCCACTCAGGATCCCCTACAGACCCATGCCCCCATCACATCTTCAACAAAGCAGACACCATTATCGCACCCCATCTCCGAGATGTCATCAACTGCTCCCTTAACTCCGCCACATTCCCAGAAAGCTGGAAACACGCCGAACTCAGCGCTCTTCTGAAGAAACCCACAGCTGACCCCACCGAACTCAAAAACTACCGTCCCATCTCGCTCCTCCCATTCCCTGCCAAAGTCATCGAGAAAGCCATCAACAATCAGCTCGCCGCCTTCCTTGAAACGAACAAATCACTCGACTCCTCACAGTCTGGCTTCCGAGCCAAACACAGCACCGAGACCGCCCTCATCGCAGCAACAGACGACATTCGAACACTACTGGACAACGGAGACACAGTCGCCCTTATCCTCCTTGACCTCTCCGCAGCCTTCGACACAGTCTGCCATAGCACCCTAATACAACGCCTCAGAAACATCGGAATTCAAGGAAAAGCATTGGACTGGATCATTCCGTTCCTCGCTGGAAGAACTCAGAAAGTCCGCCTCCCCCCTTTTAAGTCAGAGGCCTCCGAAGTCATCTGCGGCGTCCCGCAAGGATCATCTCTCAGCCCCACCCTCTTCAACGTCTACATGAGCCCCCTCGCAACGATTGCACGTCAACACAACCTCAATATCATCTCCTACGCTGATGACACTCAGCTGATCCTCTCACTCACCAAAGACCCTACCACCGCCAAAACCAACCTACACGAAGGGATGAAAGAAGTAGCCGAGTGGTTGAAGCAGAGCCGTCTGAAACTCATCTTAGGCTCATCCCCTTCCGCCTGGGACAACTCTTGGTGGCCAACGGCCCTAGGAAAAGCCCCCATACCGACGGACCATGCACGGAACCTAGGCATCATCCTGGACTCCTCACTCTCGATGACTAGACAAGCCAACGCCGTCTCATCTTCATGCTTCAACATCCTACGCATGCTCAAAAAAACATTTCACTGGATCCCCACCGAAACAAGAAAAACGGTCACCCACGCACTTGTTACAAGCCATCTGGACTACGGAAACACCCTTTACGCCGGTACCACCGCGAAACTACAGAAAAAACTCCAACGCATCCAAAATGCTTCAGCCAGACTCATACTAGACATCCCCCGCACACCTGAAAGACACATCTCCGCTCACCTGAAAGACCTTCACTGGCTCCCCGTCAACAAAAGAATAACGTTCCGTCTCCTCACCCACGCACACAAAGCCCTATACAAAATTGGACCTGATTGTCTCAACACGCGTCTTTCCTTCTACACCCCCACCCGCGAGCTCCGTTCGTCCAACCAAGCCCTCGCTGCTGTTCCGCGCATCCACAAAGCCACCATGGGAGGAAGATCCTTCTCCTACTTAGCGGCCAAGACCTGGAATTCCCTTCCCATCCACCTCCGCCTTACTCAGGATCACCTAGCCTTCAGAAAACAACTTAAAACATGGATTTTCGATAAGTAAACCTCCCCCCTTCCTCAAGCGCCTTGAGACCCCATGGGTATGTAGTGCGCTATATAAATTTTGACTTGACTTGACTTGATAGACAACAATGCCAGTGACAACGCATCTGGCCAAGTCAAAGAAGTAGAAGCCTGTATCTTGGCTAATTTCAGCTTCAGAGTAGCATTGTATCTTTCCACCAATCCTGCTGATTGTGGGTGGAACACTGCATGAAACTTCTGCTTGATCCCTAATCCTTTCAGGACATACTTGATAATGTCCCCTATAAAATGAGGTCCGTTATCACTCCATAAAAATCTACAAACACCATAACGAGGGAAAAATTCCTTCAAAAGCACCTTTGCTGTAGTAATTGCAGTATTGTCCTTTGTAGGGTACACTTCAATCAATTTACTGAAGGCACATACCACCACCAAAACATACTTCAGATTATTGTAGCGTTCAAGCTGAATATAATCCATCTGTAAAACTTCAAAAGGTGCAGTTGGTGTACCAAACCCTCCTGCTAGGGTTTGTGTCCCTTTTCCAGGATTGAATTGCAGACAAATCATGCAAGACTGTACTACTCTCTTAGCTGTGCTAGCAATTTCTGGATGCTCCCAAACTTGTGTAAGCAATTTCACTATCGCTGAAGCTCCAACATGTGCTAGCCCATGTGCCATCTGAACCATAGGTTGTACAAAAGCTATAGGCAACTTCCATCTATCCATCTGTTTGTTTCGCCAACAACCTTCATCACCCAACTCTCCATCCTTGGACCATTGCTCCCGTTCTTTGTCAGAAGCGGTCCTTTGTATCTCTAATACTTCTTTCCTAACATCGTGCCACTGCTCAGCTTGTGACTTCACTACATACATAGAAGTAGTGTCAGGCTGCATCGCTGTCTCACATGCCACTCGATCTACAAAAGCATTTCCTTGTCCCACCTTATCAGTCACTTTCTTGTGCACACTACATTTCACTATAGCTATCTTCTTTGGATATGTTAATGCAGTCAAAAGATTATGCACTAGTTCTCCGTGCATTATCTGCATCCCGTGTGATGTCAGAAAACCTCTTTCCTTCCAGAGCAGGCCAAAACCATGCGCCACTCCAAAAGCATAGCGACTATCTGTATAAATGTTCACACGCAAACCTGTACTAAGCTCACATGCTCGTGTCAAAGCTATTAGTTCTGCTGCTTGACCTGACATCTGTGGTATATGAGCTGTCTCCACTATTGTGTGAAGCATAGTAATTGCATATGCGGCTGAAGTTGTACCATCCGGTAACTTCAGACAGGACCCATCAACCTACAGTTCTCCATCTACATCTGGAAGGGGCGTATCTTGCAAATCAATGCGACCCTTTGTCTGTTCCTCAGTCAGGAAAATACAATCATGTGTTTCTTGCGCCTCAGGCTGAGTCGCCGGAAATGGCAACAACGTGGCTGGGTTTGGTGTTGCACATCTCTTCAGTGTAATATGAGGAGCTAACAGCGTCAGCTCATATCTTGTCAGACGAGCACTAGTTAAATGCTGCGTCTTTGTTTGATTCAAAAGGGCATCAACAGCATGGGGTACCAGCACCAACAGTTTATGTGATAAGACTATCCCTTGACTCTGGCGTATTGACACAGCTGTTGCTGCAACCGAGCGAAAACATCCAGGCAATGCTCGAGCAACAGGATCAAGTACAGCTGAAAAATATGCACAAGGGCGTTGCTTATCACCATGTGTCTGTACTAAAACTGACAATGCACATCCATCTCTCTCGTGTACATACAATGTAAAGGGCTTCGTGTAATCTGGAGTACCTTACATTGGTGTTGAACAAAGGGCTTGTCGTAACTGTCAAAAAGCATTCTCACATTCATCTGTCCATGGAAGGGGTATTGGAGTGTCTTTTGTCAAAAGTGCTAACAAAGGCTTAACAATGTATGAAAATCCCAATATCCATTGCCTACAAAAGGAAGTAAGACCTAAAAATGCTCGAACTTTTTTCTGTGTAGAAGGTACTGGTGTAACTAGAATTGCCTGAATGCGATCTGATGTGAGTGCACGCCCCTCCTTAGACAAAAGGTGACCTAAGTAGGTTACCTTTGGTCTACAATACTGCAATTTCTTTTTCGATACTTTGTGATGATGTGAAGCAAGGAAAGAAAGCACGGACAAAGTGCATTTTTCACATTGTTCAGGGGTATCGGCTGCCAACAAGATATCATCGAAATATTGTATGAGCGCCACACCTTCGGGCAGAACAAAAGAATCAAGTTATCTCTTTAAAGCCTGACTGTAAATCTTAGGACTCTCAGTATAGCCTTGAGGAACTCTACAAAATCTGTACGATCGATTATTCAAAGTGAAACCGAACAGATATCGGCTATCAGGATGAATAGAGATCGAAAAGAAGGCGTTCTTCAAGTCTATAACAGAGAACGTAGTTGCAGTAGGTGGAACTAAAGTAAGAAGTGTTGTGATGTCAGAAACCACTGGGTATTGTGGCACCACTATCTTATAAATCGATAAATCCTAGTATCAGTGTCTTTCTTCAAAATTGGGCGAATCGGACTGTTACATACATTAAATGGAACTTCTTCAACAACCCCAACTTCAATAAGATCTTGTACAATTCGTGTGAGTGCTTCCTCACCCTCCTGTGAAATTCTATATTGAGGAAAACGTGGTAACACAGCTCCCTCCTTTACACTAATATGCACTGGGGGAATAACCATCTGTCCCACATCAGTATCTGAAGTAGCCCACAAAGTGTCAGGTAGAGAAGCTAATGCAGTATCTTCTTTAACAAGACAAACTATTTCCATTACAGGGTAGTAGTCATTCAAAATCACACGTACTCCTTCAGCGGAACATCTTATGTGGCTCTGAAATACTTGAGCATATCAAGACCCACAATATTATCTGGTGTATTTGGGGAGAGCAAAAACGGACATGGAGCAGCAAATTTATCAACATGAAATGCAAGTGGTTGTGATAATGGCCTAAGGGAAGGTGTTCCATCGAACCCTATCGATGTGATTGTTAAGCCAGACAGGGGAGCCCTCGGAACCAATTGTTTAGACAGAGCACTGCGAGTAGCTCCTGTATCAACCAGAAACTGATCAGTAGAACCCAAAACATGTGCTGTAACATAAGGACCCCTCTGATCTACTGGAACTTCAACTGATTCCTTACCCCATCCTACGCAATCCTATGCATAAGCAGAATCATGTAAATCAGGCTGCACATAATCAGACATCTGGTATTGGTTGTGCCTGTCAAAAGTGTTGAACCCATTTTGTACCCGCACATTAGAATCAAACCTAGCGCGATGGTTCGTGTTGCCCCTGGGACCTGAATATCCTGCGCAATTTCTCATTGGTCCCCGACCACGGACATAGCGTTGTGAGCGCAACAATGGACACTCATCAGCCCAATGGCCAAATTTCCTACAATACGCGCATTGATCAACAGCCAAATTCGAACGAGTGTAGGAAGAACCATAAAATCCTCGTCCGCCTCTATCATTACCTCTAGAAGGTGAACCATAAACCTGAGATAACATAACCTTTGTTTTCAATTCCTTAGACTTTTTATCCTCGCTACCCTTTGCTTCTAATTCCTGATGCTCGTAATATTGAGCAAAAAACACAGTTGATGGACAGAATGTAGAACAATGTCATACATTCACCCCAGTACAAGGATCTGGGCCTCAATCCATCGTTTTTTTGCACTCCACACCACCCTGGGTTAGACACTGGCTATATGCAAATCAGCTCTGATCCTGTGCCTCGTGGGAACAGTCCAGTCCGAACTACCAAGCCATGTCTTTCCCAGACCGGAATCAAGCATCCAAGGACCGGTTTCTGGCTCATCAGCCTTCATCAGCCTGTATAGCTTGACTCCAGTGGTGTGGAGAGCCTGGGACTCACGTCTGAGCATACCCAGCACACTCAGGGTGAAAATTGCAAAAAACACAGTTGATGGACAGAATGTAGAACAATGTCATACATTCACCCCAGTACAAGGATCTGGGCCTAAATCCATCGTTTTTTTGCACTCCACACCACCCTGGGTTAGACACTGGCTATATGCAAATCAGCTCTGATCCTGTGCCTCATGGGAACAGTCCAGTTCGAACTACCAAGCCATGTCTTTCCCAGACCGGAATCAAGCATCCAAGGACCGGTTTCTGGCTATCAGCCTTCATCAGCCTTGATAGCTTGACTCCAGTGGTGTGGAGAGCCTGGTACTCACGTCTGAGCATACCCTGCACACTCGGGGTGAAAATTGCAAAAAACACAGTTGATGGACAGAATGTAGAACAATGTCATACATCCACCCCAGTACAAGGATCTGGGCCTAAATCCATCGATTTTTTGCACTCCACACCACCCTGGGTTAGACACTGGCTATATGCAAATCAGCTCTGATCCTGTGCCTCATGGGAACAGTCCGGTCCGAACTACCAAGCCATGTCTTTCCCAGACCGGAATCAAGCATCCAAGGACCGGTTTCTGGCTATCATCCTTCATCAGCCTGGATAGCTTGACTCCAGTGGTGTGGAGAGCCTGGGACTCACGTCTGAGCATACCCAGCACACTCGGGGTGAAAATTGCAAAAAACACAGTTGATGGACAGAATGTAGAACAACGTCATACATTCACCCCAGTACAAGGATCTGGGCCTAAATCCATAGTTTTTTTGCACTCCACACCACCCTGGGTTAGACACTGGCTATATGCAAATCAGCTCTGATCCTGTGCCTCATGGGAACAGTCCAGTCCGAACTACCAAGCCATGTCTTCCCCAGACCGGAATCAAGCATCCAAGGACCGGTTTCTGGCTATCAGCCTTCATCAGCCTGGATAGCTTGACTCCAGTGGTGTGGAGAGCCTGGGACTCACGTCTGAGCATACCCAGCACACTCGGGGTGAAAATTGCAAAAAACACAGTTGATGGACAGAATGATAGAACAACGTCATACATTCACCCCAGTACAAGGATCTGGGCCTAAATCCATAGTTTTTTTGCACTCCACACCACCCTGGGTTAGACACTGGCTATATGCAAATCAGCTCTGATCCTGTGCCTCATGGGAACAGTCCAGTCCGAACTACCAAGCCATGTCTTTCCCAGACCGGAATCAAGCATCCAAGGACCGGTTTCTGGCTATCAGCCTTCATCAGCCTGGATAGCTTGACTCCAGTGGTGTGGAGAGCCTGGGACTCACGTCTGAGCATACCCAGCACACTCGGGGTGAAAATTGCAAAAAACACAGTTGATGGACAGAATGTAGAACAATGTCATACATTCACCCCAGTACAAGGATCTGGGCCTAAATCCATCGTTTTTTTGCACTCCACACCACCCTGGGTTAGACACTGACTATATGCAAATCAGCTCTGATCCTGTGCCTCATGGGAACAGTCCAGTCCTAACTACCAAGCCATGTCTTTCCCAGACCGGAATCAAGCATCCAAGGACCGGTTTCTGGCTATCAGCCTTCATCAGCCTGGATAGCTTGACTCCAGTGGTGTGGAGAGCCTGGGACTCACGTCTGAGCATACCCAGCACACTCTGGGTGAAAATTGCAAAAAACACAGTTGATGGGCAGAAAGTAGAACAATGTCATACATTCACCCCAGTACAAGGAACTGGGCCTAAATCCATCGTTTTTTTGCACTCCACACCACCCTGGGTTAGACACTGGCTATATGCAAATCAGCTCTGATCCTGTGCCTCATGGGAACAGTCCAGTCCGAACTACCAAGCCATGTCTTTCTCAGACCGGAATCAAGCATCCAAGGACCGGTTTCTGGCTATCAGCCTTCATTAGCCTGGATAGCTTGACTCCAGTGGTGTGGAGAGCCTGGGACTCACGTCTGAGCATACCCAGCACACCCGGGGTGAAAATTGCAAAAACACAGTTGATGGACAGAATGTAGAACAATGTCATACATTCACCCCAGTACAAGGATCTGGGCCTAAATCCATTGTTTTTTTGCATTAAACACCACCCTGGGTTAGACACTGGCTATATGCAAATCAGCTCTGATCCTGTGCCTCATGGGAACAGTCCAGTCCGAACTACCAAGCCATGTCTTTCCCAGACCGGAATCAAGCATCCAAGGACCGGTTTCTGGCTATCAGCCTTCATCAGCCTGGATAGCTTGACTCCAGTGGTGTGGAGAGCCTGGGACTCACGTCTGAGCATACCCAGCACACTCGGGGTGAAAATTGCAAAAAACACAGTTGATGGACAGAATGTAGAACAATGTCATACATTCACCCCAGTACAAGGATCAGGGCCTAAATCAATCATTTTTTTGCACTCCACACTACCCTGGGTTAGACACTGACTATATGCAAATCAGCTCTGATCCTGTGCCTCATGGGAACAGTCCAGTCCGAACTACCAAGCCATGTCTTTCCCAGACCGGAATCAATTATCCAAGGACCGGTTTCTGGCTATCAGCCTTCATCAGCCTGGATAACTTGACTCCAGTGGTGTGGAGAGCCTGGGACTCACGTCTGAGCATACCCAGCACACTAGGGGTGAAAATTGCAAAAAACACAGTTGATGGACAGAATGTAGAACAATGCCATGCATTCACCCCAGTACAAGGATCTGGGCCTAAATCCATCGTTTTTTTGCACTCGTAATATTGAGCCATCGTCAGGAGAGATGCCGGAGACGAGGTGGTCCAAGAGCTTTCACTAGCTTTTAAACGGCTAGCCACTCCTGGTAATAGATTTGTAACGTATTTATCTACAAACAAATGTCGGCCCGTATCGTCCGTTAGCGACTGGCCACTAAAATCATGAAAGGCTTCCTCAAAACGCATAAAGAAATCTGAAACCGATTCATCTGCCTTTTGTTTACATGATGCTAAAATAGTCCAATCAATCTTTTTAGGGGGAATAATCGTTTTTAACTTAGTTAGTATTGCAACAGGAAGGTCTAAAATCAACTGACATGGCTTTTTCACTGGTTCCCTATCCTCATCTTCCGTCTCTATCTCCTTCCATTATGCCCCGTACGCTGCGCGATCATCAACTTGACGCACGGATCTCCACATATCAGGCGGTAATATTAGCCCGAAAAATAAATCGATATCAGGTAATGTCATGGTAGAAGAATTTATGGCTCCCTCAATTTCTTCATAGAAAGCAGCTGGATTTTTTCGCGGGTCAGGCAATGCAGCTTTAAGTGCCATGACATCTGCCCTATTCCAGGGAGTATACACCCAATTATGAATAAAATAACCTTTAGCATCTACAGAGAATTTATCATCACTTGTACCCACTCCCTTAGGAGGAACATATAAATGCACGGCCTCTCGCATAGGCTTTGCATGCACTATTGCGGTCTTATCCGTTCCAAAGATAGATGATTGTTTCCCGCCGATCGAATCCATCCGTGCATCTGCCTCTGTTTTCCGTTTCTCCTCTCGTATACAAAGCGCCTCAGTTCGTAGTTTAAACAACCGTCTTATCATATCAGCCACCTGGGGGAGAGTAAAAAGCCCATTACGCATTTGCTTACAATCGGCTGCTACATCATCAGGTTCTAAAACACCAGAAACTTTCCGAAACATATCAACAACTTCTTCAGCAAAGTGCTCAGTAAAATATAATCGCTCTCTGTCCTGTCACTCCTGTAAACTATCTAAGATATTAGAAACAGTAACATAATCACGGAGTGCTTGACGAGCAATCTTTCTAAGTTCTGCCGCACGTTCAGCCGACAGCATAGAGCGAGTATCTGGTTTCGTTAGATCTGCCCTGGAATCGTCGTCTTCGTCTGATGGAGCGGACGGAACGGCATACGGAGGCGGAGGACGATCCAGCAATGAAAAATCATCTTGTGATTTATTAAGGACAGGATAAAGAGGTTGCCGAACAGCATATTGGCCAGATATCTGTAATCTGCGCTCCTTCTCCTGTCTCTCTTCCAATTCTTTCACTTCTTTCTTCCTTAATTCTTGCGCTTTTTCAGACACATTCTTCCGTTGCTCCTTTTCAATCAGCGCTTGCTCACATTTCTCACGCTCATGTACTTCTTTTACCCACATTCGCATACATTCAAACAAGTCTTGTCTGGATTTCCGCTCGAACATACACTGTTCCACATACTCAATCTTTCACATATCAAACGACCCATACATTGGCCAACGTAACTCAGGATCCTTTCGCGTGTATTTCCTCCATAATGTGCTGTACATTATAGAAGAAAGACCATATTTAATATACATCTCTCTATTAGGCGTCCCCTCTGGGGGAGCCGGCTGCGATTCCTCAAGTCTTAACCGGTTATTTCCACAAAAGCAGCACATCCTACGAAGTGCGCTAAAAGCAGGCATGCCAAAAATAGTGCAAAATATGCAGTATTATAATCAAAGTAGCACTTAAAGTATCTGTAATACGTTGTGCCGTTCAAATCAAAATCGCATTTTAGAGAAAAATCTCCTCATTACCTGCCTATATGTGTTGCAACGCATATATTTCACTTACACATACACATCATGACTAGTCATACCAAACCAAAATTGCCACAGCAAGCGTATCCTAAAACTGCCTTGCCAATCCCAGGCTTCCAAAACCCACAGCAAGTACCGTACAACGGTTCTTACTAATCACAGGGCGTCCAGATTCCAACTGCCAATTTCTAAATTCGACCAAACGGCCACTGCACGGCAAACCAACAGAAGAGATCTCAGTCGAGGCCTGGCACCACCTGGATGGTCAGATCGGAAAGAAATGAAAAAACGCCTTGGATGCCAAGACTCGGGTCTCCTTTGGCATGCGATCGCGTCCGCAGTGAGATTCCAATCCTTCGTCACGACCACTCCTTCGGGCATCCGAGTCGCCGATGAGCCCCACGTTTCGGGCGCCAATTGATGTAAGCAAGCCTCAGCTAGGCCTACCAGTGCAAGGGGTTCGCCCTTCTCTGCACAGAGTCCTCATACCATAGGAAGAAGTTGGCACAGAAACTGGAAAATACAAAAGCATAGTTTATTAAACCTTTAAAGGTGGTACTACAGTCCACACAACACCCTTCAGTATTGCAAAGAGTAGCACACCGAACTAAAGCACATGGCCCCTTTTATACACAATGAGGGGGCTCAAAAGAAGGCGGTACAAAATACAAGAGCACGTTTTAAGTACATATAAGGGCATATTGGAAGGCACAATCGATGAGTGGGCGGAGATAACAGTTTCCCGAAACCAGTAAACACATTCCTATCTGGAACTAATTAGTAACAGCCGCAGACCGTACTGGGCATGTCTGGGTATGCTGAAAGTGGGGGATGCTAAATATAGCCTGTTGCTGGGCAGAATTCAGGCGCAGTTAACAAGGAGGTAGGACAAAGCACATGATGAGCACATGGCGACATATGGCATACAAAATGGCCGCTACGAATACAAAATGGAGTCGGTTCATTTGCTACGACAATGGTCAAATATAGCATGTCTTCTGCTAATGCTTAATCTAGCCGCTGCCAAATTACAACAACCTTTTGCTAAGATTTTATCTATTTGAATTTCTCCTCAGATTTTGGATACGGTTGGCTTTGAAAAACAGGATTTGTTAAAGGAAGACACATGACTGATAACTCCAGGGTGTTTTTAGACATTTTACATGTGGTCTCAGCCAACAAAACGCCTATGGCTGCTGTAACTTTGGATGCTAAAAAAGCTTTCGACTATGTTAATTGGAAATTTATGATACAGGCTCTCAAATAGTATGGTTTTTGTCCAACTTTTCTCAAATATATAGCTATATTGTATTCTTCTCTGATGACATCTGTTTTTTTTAAATTACATTCAGTCTGCATATTTTCCTCTTTTATGGGGTGCAAGACAGCGATGTCCTTTATCTCTTTTACTTTTTTTTCATCCCTGGAACCTTTTTTGCATACACTAGTAAACTCCCCTTCATTTCAACGCTTCCGACATAAAGACACTGGGGCAGATTTACAATTACTGGCGCATCCCTGCATATCGGCAGGGATGCGCCACTAATTGTGCACCGCAGCTCTGATACCCTTGATGCGCCGCATTTACAATGTGGCGCACCCTGGGGCAAAAACGACACAGATGTGTCACGCATCTGTGCCGTAAAAGCGGCGCATTGCTGGAGTTGCATCGCAAGCGCGACGCAGCTCCAGCAATGATCAGGGGGACCCTATGTGCACAATGCTGCGTCAATCCTTACGCCCGCTTCAAGCAGGCGCAGTGTTTTGACGCAGCATGGGCCCAAAAGTGACTAAGTGAAATTTTGTAGATTTCACTCAGCCACTTTTGGGAGGCGTTCCTGCGACAGGAACGCCTCCCCCTGCGATGGTACGCCTCTTCTGGTGCAGGGCTTAACAACGTGACGCATCTGGGAGATGAGTCATGTTGTAAATACCCCGCACCATGGCGCATTTTTTGCGCTGCCGCTGCATCACAAAAGTGACGCAACGGTGGCGTAAAAGCGGCACAAGGGGCTTGTAAATCTGCCCCACTGAGATTAAATTTACAGCATACGCTGTGATCCTCTATGTTTCTGAACCGGAATCATCAATACCATTTTTTAGTAATCTTTATTCGACCTATTGTAAGCTATCTGGATATAAATTGAATTTTTCTAAATCTGAGGTACTTCCCCTCAATAAGTATTGTATGAAGGATATCTTTAATGGCACTGGGCTTAAACGGTCTCCACATTTTATCAAGTGTTTGGGAATTAAATAGTCTACCTCTATAGCACAGACAATGCAGAATAATTTAGATGATGTCCAATGTAAGGTTCTACAAATTACTGAGAAGTGGTCCCCCTTCTATATGTCTTTGTGGGGAAGGTTGGCCACTATAAAGATAATGTTTCTACCTGTCATTTACTTTTACCTGTCCATGTTGCCTATTAACCTATTAAACTTCCCTTGAAAACATTTAAGCTACTAAATACATCACTCAGAGTATTTGTATGTAATGGGAAAAACACGTATTTCGTCAGCATCCCTTTGTAGACCCAAAGAACTGGGTGGTGTAAGCTTTCCAAATTTTCAACAATATCATGCCGCTTTTGCTTTAACGATTCAGAAAAGGGGGTGTTGATGAACAGAGTGTCTAAATTAAGCAGACCACTCTTACCCAGTCCAAAGATCAGGGCTTGATCCATCACCGTTATTTAGCTCACTGCCCCATCCCAGCTCAGAACCTGGCTATATGCAAATTAGTCTGTCCCTGGCCCAGTGCATCATGGGAACAGGGCAGACCAAACTACAAAAGCCAATTCTTCACCAGAAAGGAGACAAGCTTCCGGGGACCGGTTTCTGGCATTACAGCCGTCGTCGGCCCGGCTTGCTTGAATCCTGATGGAGCAGTGAGCAAGGGACTCATGTCTGAGTATACCCTGCCACACCTATAGTGGCCAAAAACGATTCAGAAAAGGGGGTGGTGATGAACAGAGTGTCTGAATTAAGCAGACCACTCTTACCCAGTCCAAAGATCAGGGCTTGATCCATCACCGTTATTTAGCTCACTGCCCCATCCCAGCTCAGAACCTGGCTATATGCAAATTAGTCTGTCCCTGGCCTAGTGCATCATGGGAACAGGGCAGACCAAACTACCAAGCCAATTCTTCACCAGAAAGGAGACAAGCTTACCCTATCTTAGAGATGGTGATTCTTCATCTACCAATATTTGGCATAAATTAGAAGATTCACTTGTGTCCCCTTTTCCTTTTCATTCCTTAGCACATTTTCCCTTTTTTTCTGTCTATTAAATACGCTTCTGTAATATCTTTCTGTATTCTTACACGACCCATGTCTGTGATACAGAAATATATGGAATCCTCTATATGGCATAATAAATCCATCAACATTTTGAATGGTACTGTTTTTTGGGAAACAATTGGTGGTCAAAGGCATAATTCAAGTCAAACAATTATTGTGTGATATGAATCCTCTGTCTTTTTAGAAAATCCAGATCAAATTTGATCTCTCTTCTGCTTATGCCAGCAAGTATGAGTCTCTCAAAGGTGTTCTTCTACATAATATTTTCATGCTCAATTAATCGGAATCTCCTATTCCTTCCTCACCTTCTGACCCAATCGAGCTTTTGCCATCAATTAAAGCATCATGCATTTATAAATATTTACATTATACTACCCCTTCCCGCTCCAAATCTAAAATTGAACTAATGTGGGAGCCTGATGTTCATCACTCCTTAACTTTAAAGGTCTGTGGCTTAATCTGGAAAAAAATACATTATACTTCATGCAATGCCAGAACTACACAAACCCTTTATTATTTTTATAATAGGTTATATATTACCCCAATCTCTTAGCATAAATATAATTAAGCTGTTTTGAATATGTGTTGTCTTGTAACACCCTCCTTGGAACATATTTATATATGTTTTTTCACTGTCTGCCAATTACATCCTTTTGACTGCAGGTATGTAGAAATATTTCTATTTGTTCCACAAATTTCCCATTTGATATTGAGGGCATCTTTTTGGGAAGTTCCTCACATTCCTGGACAGCACACTCCAAATTAGGTACATTTTTGGACCTGTCACTTGCCATTGCCTTTCAAATGATTACATCCAACTGGAAGAATGCCAAAAATGTTAATCTTACTAGCTGGTGGAATCTTCTTTGTTCTTACCATTGACTTGATACAGCTTTGGCTACATCTACATTACAGATGATTAACAAAGACCTCTGTTGGTCTACGCTTATTGGTTACTTAAACAAGAAGAATAAACTCTCCAAAGATTCTACAATGGTTTTCCAACCCCCAGCAGCAGTGCTGAAACTGAGTATACATGCACTGGCTGAAGTATCTGGGAGGATATGAATTGGTACTTGTAATGTCATTTTCTTATGCTTTATGGTTGCTACGAATGACTTTTAACTTTGCAATAGCTTGGAAGCAGCACAAGTGTACACCTTTGTTTTTGATGGCTTTAGACGTGGTATCAGACACACTTTGTTGTATTTTTCTGCCCACATGATATTGATCAATGCACATCTGTCTCAAATAAAAGTTATAACTTTAGCTTCATCTTAGGAAATTGCCCAAATGAGTTTGGTCACTTACCGTGGCTATTTCTCTTTAACTTGTGGTTGTCTTTGCAAGCAGCCAATCCTACATAAGCACTTCGTTCTGCGGTCAAAATCACCATTGCACATCCCTCTTCTTCACTGTCACTTGAATTGGAGCTGAAGAGTCTTTGGAAGATGAGTTCGATGACGATCGACTTCGTTTAGTCTAGACTTGCCTCATTGATGCTGCTGTTTGGCCTTGTGGGCATGGCTAGAATGCTTCTGGGAGATTCTGGCACCCATTTTCTCTTCTGGTCAAGATGCACTTAGTTTCTGTTTCACTTTAATAACCATTATGAAATGGTGTTCTATCCCTCAGCCTTTGCATATCTGTTCAATAGTGGGATATTTCCCTTAGTGTAAAAATGAGAATCCACATTGGAAACACAATTTCTTTTTCTCTGTAGACTTCATCTTACAGGCCTCTACCTTGTGTTTCTGCTTTCTTTTCATGATTCAATCAATCAATCAGTCAATCAATCAAGTATTTGTAAAGTGCACACTGTCACCCCTGGGGGTATCTGGGTGCTGTGGCTGTGTCGAAGAGCCAGGGCTTGAGTCCCAGTCTGAAGTCTGCCAGCAAGGAGGTCGTAGAGAGCTGGAGGGGAAGGTTGTGGTCTTGGCAGCAATGTAGGAAAATGAATGGCCACTGCTGTGGCTTTAATGAATGTGGAGGGTGTGTGCGAGGGCAAGTGAGAAGGAGCGCAGGTGTCTGGAGGGCCGGTGTAAACTCAGTCGATGATTGATGTAGGCAGGTCCTCGGTCATGGGAGTCTTTGTAGGCGTGTGCGAGGGTCTTGAACTGGCATCTCTTCTGGATAGGGAGCCAGAGGAAGTATCTAAGGTGTGGCGATGTGGGCTTGTTTGGGGAGTTCCAGGATGAGCCTGGCTGCGATGTTCTGTATGGTCTAGAGTCTTTTGAGAAGCTGGGTTGGGATACCAGTGAAGGGGGTGATGCCGTAGTTGAGGAGGGTGGTGATGAGGGCCTGAGTGATGGTCTTTCTGGTGTTGGTTGGAATCCATCTAAAGATTCTGCAGTGCATGCAAAAGTGTGTGGAAGCAGGAGGAGGCAACTGCGTTGACATGTCATTTCATGGTCAGTTGTGGGTCCGAGTTCTGCAGGCCACCAGCTGTGGCACCATGTGGAGGAGTTCTTCCTGAAGATCAGTACTTCAGTTTTATTTGAGTTGAGTTGGAGGTAGTTGTCTCTCATCCATTTAACTACGTTGGTCATGGCGTTGCAGAAGTTGGTTTTGGTGTTGGAGGGGTCCTGTGTGAGCAACAGGATCAGTTGAGTGTCATCTGCGTAGGACATTGAGTCCGTAGGATCTGACGATGTCTACGAATGCGGTCAGGTAGATGTTGAACAGGGTGGAACTGAGGGATGATTCTTGAGGCATGCCGCATATGATGTCTTTGGGTGCAGAGGTGAAGGGAGGCAGCCAGATGCTCTGTTTGCATCCTGTGAGAAAGTAGGTGATCCACTTGAGGGCATCTTGCTGTATGCCTATATTGTGGAGTCTGTGTTGGGCGACGTTGTCAAATGCTGCAAAGAGGTCAAGGAGGATCAGGGCAACCATTTCTCCGCACTCAAGGAATGATCCGATGTTCATCGGTGGCAGCAATCAGCGCAGTCCCAGTGCTGTGGTTTGCTCAGAATCTTGATTGTGAGGCGTCCAGTAGGTGGTATTGTTCCAGGAATTTGGTGAGCTACTGGTTGATAGCTTTCTCGAGTACTTTGGAGGGGTAGGTGAGCAGGGAGAATGGGGGATAATTTGTGAGATCGCTGGGGTCGGCAGAGGCTTTCTTTAGGAGGGGTCTGACATCTCCATGTTTCTATCTGTCTAAGAACATTTCAGTAGTGATGTATGTGTTGAAGGATGATGGTGAGTTGCTTGCTAATTGGGTTCATTGAGATGCTGAAGAGGTGGAGGGGCAGGGTTCAGTGGGTGCCCCGGAGTGGATGGAGGACATGATGGCTGAGGTGGTCAGGACGGTCACCGGAGACTAGGTGGTGATGGTTTAGCTGATGTTCGCTGAATGATTGAGGTCACTAGGGTTGAGGGTGGCAGGTTGGAGGTTGAAATTATTATAGATGCTGGTGATCTTGCTGTTTAAGTAGTCTGAGAGGGTGTTGCAGAGTTCTTGGGAGGAGTGGACGGTGTTCTCTAAGGCAATGAGACTTTTTTGACTATTTTTAAGAGTTCCTTTGTGTGGTTGGCTGGGGAGTCGATGTGGGTGGTGATGATTGCTTTCTTGACTTTCTTGATGTGCCTGTGATAATTGCTGGAGGCTGTTTTGTGAACTGCTTTGTTGGCGGGGTGCTTATTGGTGCTCCATCGTATCTCCAGTTGGTGGCAGTTTTGCTTGGTGGCCCTGAGTTCTGGGGTGTATCAGCTGGCGTCTTTTGAGGTCTTGTTGGATTTTGTGGGTTTTAGTAGGGAGAATCTGTTGGCGCAATTCGTGATCCAGGTGTGAAGTTCTGGACAGCCCGATTGAGGTCTGTTGAGGCCTCGGGTAGGAAGTTGATGAGGGCCTGTGACCGCTGAGTTTTGCTGACCTTGCTCCAGCTGCAGTGAGGGGTGAAGGTGAAAGTGAAGTTAATGATGGTGTGGTCAGTTTAGGTGAGTTCTGTGGTGTGGCTTAATTTGATTCTCTCAATGGAGGTAAAAATGGGGTCAAGTGTGTATCCGGCTTTGTGCGTGGATTCGGTGACTTGTTGGGTGAGGCCGATGTTGATCAGGATCTCCAGGAGGGTGTTGGAGTTTGCGTCGCTGGCGCCTAAATGTGGAAGTTGAGGTCACCAAGTAGGCGGTAGTGGTGAGAGTCGATTGTTAGGGGGTGATGAGGTTGGGGATAGTGTCGAAGAATGTTGCTCGAGGTCCCAGGGGTACGTAGGTGAGGCTGACTCTTATTGAGGTCTTTGGGTCAGTATATATTAGGAAGTTGAGGTTTTTTATAAGAGGCATGGGGTCGTCATTGGTGATGGTGCTTCTGATCGTGACCTTGAAGATTATGGCAATGCCTCCGCCTTGTTTTTTGGTGCGCTTTCGGTGTATCATCTTGTAGCCTTCAGTGTGGTGGTGGTAATTTCAGGGTTCCACGAGGGGTTGAGTCGCGTTTTGGTGATAAAGGTAACATCTATGGAGAGGGTGGTGTGTTTAATGGTGTGTTTGATGAGGGAGTGGGTATTGTGCAGTATACAGTGGAGTGGTTGTGCAGTGTTCTTGATCTTGTGGGCAGGAGTGGTGCAGGATATTTTGAAAGTTGTGTTGCCGGAGAAGTGGCAGTGTCGGAAGGGTGAAGGGTCCTTTGGTCGATTGTGGGGAGGACGAGACACAGCTGTGGTTTTGGCGTCCAGGAGTTCCTTGGCAGAGTACTGTCGGTGGGGGAAGGGTGAGGGGTTTTGTTGCTGGGCATAATCCAGCCAGGGATGCGCCGGCATGGCCATGCAGCAGTCTCCATTGGTGATCCAGGTGTGTGGTTCTAGTGGTCCTGTTTGCCGGTCAAGGACCAGGCAAGGATCTGGGATTGTCAGCGAGTGAGTTATTGAGGGATCCGCGGGGAGCACTCCTGGTATCCTTATTTTTATCCTGCTATTCTACTGGTGCTGTGACTGATAAGGGACGTCAATCCTTGTGATCATATGAGTTCAGGCCAACAAAAGTGTCAGTCCAGTCACGCACTGTTCATTTAGTGATATTCCACACCTTATGCTCTTTGCACCGTAATCAGTAATTAATCAAATGCTTTTCATTCATTTATTTCTTTGTTAATTTCTCATATAATTCATGTTTTGTATCACATGTTATTCAACAATCACTTTACATTATAATCACACAATTTATACAACTTAATGATCACATTTCCTATAAGTATATACCAACAACATTTTCAATACATAACACATCTTGATCGCATGCCCGGTGCATTTTGGCACTATCAGTGCCTTCCTCAGGGGCTATCACTATAAAGAAAGAAATAAAAACCATAGTGTTTATCATGTATGCTCATGGATGCTCATATTGTTCGAATGATTGGTCAAACTTAATCATACCTTACGAGTGTAGTAACTCAGCCTGTTAAATCTGTAATAAATATATGTCAAAATCAGTTTTATATGTTTCTGCTTCTTGGCCAGAGGGTAAATGTATTCACAAAACAAGACCTAGACCACAAAGGCATCCAATAATAAATCACTTGATGGTGGACCATCACATGCAAAACTTTTACAAATCAGTCCTCTCTTTTAATTAATGAGGTAGGAGGTACATCCATGTTATGCATGTTTAAAAACATATGCCCAATCCCTTGAAAACATGTAAACAGTTGTGAGTCAACAAATAACACACACCTAAGTGCCAAATTCAGGTAGGTAGAAAAAAGTGTGTGTGAGCGAGATGGCGCCTCACGGGCGAACCACCAACGGGAACCTGGCAGGTACTCACCAGGATTGCCCTGATCTCATCATTGGCACCATCAAGCTCAAAAGAAAGAAAGGTATCCAGAAAACAAACAAAGCAGTGTTTGTGAGGGAATGCAGTGTGTAGGAACAACGAAAAACACAATCCGTGTCAAACAACAAACATATAAAGACCACAAACAACACGGAACTTAGCTTTATTCTGTCGCTTTCGTGTTGGTTGTGGGATGTTAAAAAAGTGAGACTGGCTAATACCTATCTAGCCATACTCCACTTGCCGACATGTTTCATTGCCAATTCCAATTTAGGCAATTTCTTCAGGGCGTCACAAATTTTTAAGCCACTGCATTAGGACATGCGTTGTCTTCACAACTAAAATAAACATATAAAAAACGCACACATAGTTGTCATCCTTCCATTTAAAAAAAGCCAAACATGAGAGGCTTTGAAGTTTGAGTGGTCCCAGAGGGTAAATGTAACCTTTTATTTTTTGTGATCTTACCGGTACTTTTCTGAGGTTAATCTGCTTATGTGCTGTAATGAAAAACACATATAGATGATAATATAGCATGATGCCTTATATTGGGTTTGCTAAACCATACTAGTCGATTGTCCCATATGGGACTAAAAATCCTACCTGTGGTTGAAACTCTTTACTTTAAACCTGAATGGCAGCAAAAAACATACGGAATCATTTATGGGTTCTTACTTGTCACGGAATTTGCTGAATTGTATTTTTTAACGGTGTACGCATACCTGTGGTTGTATTATCCCATATATCGGCAAAGATACAAGGAATACCCATTGGAATCGGAAATGCCTCTTTGTTTATAATTTATGAAAAAATGCGGTAAATGATATCGTATTCGAACATCATTTTAAAGAGTTTTCATGTCCATTTAAAAAAAGGACCGATTCTATTTCCAAACCGAACGTAATTATCCTCGCTTACCTAAAATCCGACGATCTCGCGTTGTAACTGGGGGTCTCTATACTCGTTTGCTCGAACAAGATGTGTGCCTCGAGATGATCGAAATTAATCGGCGTCTCCATGTGTAGTCACAGAAGATGGACTACCCGTTAGCGTTGAAATCTCGCTGTGTTTGTATCGGCGCCATCTTAAGATGGTGTTTATAATATACTATTTATATCGTTTTCCTTAAGAACTAGTATATGCGAGTAAAACCGAAGTGTTCCGGTTTATTAAGATATTCGTCTACCTCATTCTCTATGGATGTTGTCGGTATTATGATAATTTTCAAAACATCTCGATTTAAAATAAAAAAGAGTTTGTGTTTGATAAAATACCAGGTTTTGGTGTGATGTAAGACACTGTCCGTTTAATGTGGTTGTCCTATAAATTGTCGATGTGGTACTGGTCTAATATGCAAATATGAAATTCCATTGTTTGGAAAATGTATCATGCGTCCTGTGTGTACATGTTTTGATCCCTAGTCATGACATATATGCCTATAATCACATCTAAGTTATTACATGCTAGCATACATATTACCATTTGTATAAATCATAAGTGGTTTGACATACATGTCTATTATCATATCTAAGTTACTCCATAATACCATTCTTATTGACATTTGCTTTATTATACTCATTATAAATCTTGTATGATTCATATATTATGAAAATGAACCCTATGTATAAACTGCCTTGAGTGGTAATACACTAATAACTAATGTTTAACTGTATCTCTCTGTATATTTTTATATATGGCTTAACCACATATTAAATGTTGGTTTGAACAGGTCTGCATTATTTTGTCTGTTTATAGATAACAGGCTAAATCGTATCTGTCATTGAGCCCTACTGGCCTCACTGTTTTCAAGGTTTTGATCCAATACAACTCTCGCTGCAGAAGTTTCTGCCTTGTATCTGTACCCTGTTTTGGTTCCACCTTTTCAATGATCATGAACCGTAAATGTGAAATGGAATGATTCTGTTCCTTCCAGTGTGTAGCCAATGGTGATGTTAGAGTTTGATTTCTGATTTTACTTTTGTGTTCTGTGATTCTGATTTTAATTTTACATTCTGTCTTGCCCACATACATTTTCCTGCATGGACACTTAGGCCCACATGCATCATTGTTACATTTTGCACTTCCTAATTTGCGAAAAATAAGGAATCGCAAATTAAGAAGTGCAAAATGCTAAGCATCATTATTTTCAGTATTCATTTGTGATTCGGTAAAAATCGCAATTTTTACCAAATCCCAAATGAATACCGAATTCTTAAGTTAATTTTCGCAATTCCCATTGATTCCTATGGGCCAAAAGGCCCATAGGAGTGAATGGGAAGGCATCAGCAAATTGCGAGTGGCACTTTGAAAATTTCATGGGTGCAGGGGGGGGGTCCAAAGGACCCCCCCATGCACCCCTGAAATGTATTTTTCGCATCATGTTTCACACACACATGTCCTAAGGACATGTGTGTGTGAAACATGAATGTTGAAAAAAAAACATTTTCAACATTTTAAACACTTTTTCCAAATTTACCGAGTGGTTCAACCACTCGGTAAATTTGGCACCCTAATTGCGAATTTGCACTTCTAAAAGTAATGATGCATTGCTTTTAAGAAATCGCACATCTGCGACTTCTTAAAAGCACCCGCAATTTTAGAACTCGCACAAAAATGTTACGAATTCTAAAATTGCTTCATGCATCCCAAAAAGCACTTTTGCATTCGCAAACGGCCGATTTTAAGGAATCGCACCGTTTGCGACTACAAAAATGCTTGATGCATGTGGGCCTTAATCCCATAAATTACATTCTGTGAATTGCAGTCACTTGTGTGTCTTAATTTGACTGGTTTGCCAGTTGTAGGATGGGTAAGTATGTTTCCGATGATCACATTATTACAATGTATACAATTTTGACACCGTGTTGTCCCTTTGTTGTTGATCTCTTTTCCAACGGTATTTGGTCGTTTCAATAGTTCTTTTAGATTCCTGCCTCTGGTGTACGCGTGTAATCGTGGTTCTTTAAATAAACCTTTGAAATCTGGTTCATTGGATAGTAGTTCCCATCTCCGATTGATGATTGTTTTAATGGCTGTAGATTGTGTTGTATATTTAGACACAAATACCATTTTTTTGTCAGTTGTTCTGGTTTTTGTTTGAAGTAACTCCTGTCTGTTTAGATTCAACACTCTCTCATTGCTCTGATTCAACACCTCTATTGGGTATCCCTTCTCCTTGTATTTAACGAGGTGTTCCTCAATTGTAGTCTGTCCTATCTGTGAATCTGAACATATTCGTTTTATCCGAATCAGTTGCGAATATGGTATGTTCCTGAGCAGGCTTCTTGGGTGGAAGCTCGAATAAAGCAAGGCATTATTCCGGTCTGTGGGTTTGATGTACAATCGGGTCTGAAACCCAGTGGAGGTTTTTGTTATTCTTACATCCAGGAAATCCATCGTATGATGATTTATCTTGTAGGTCAACTGTATTCTTGGGTTGACTTTGTTTAGATCTCTGATCATTTGTTCTAATTCTTCAGTCGTGGCTTGCCATATCAAAAATATATCATCGATGAATCGACAATACATCTTGATATTCTTCCAGTTCTCAGTGTTCATCAAATTGTCTGCCTCGAATTGGGCCATAAAGATGTTTGCGTACGCTGGCGCCCCTGAAAAGCCCATGGAAGTGCCTGTCAGCTGGCCATAATACCTCTTGTTCCACTCAAAATAACTATTTTGTAGACAAAATTTTAAAAGCTATAATAGAAAAACTTTTTCAACCTGTAGTTCATCCATTTGTAAAAGTGCCCATTCGGAAGCCTCTATTCCAGCCATATGGGGGATGGACCTGTATAGATGATACATAGAATCCAATTGTCCTGAAACTCTTTGGTTAAATCAGTCAGTTTATTTAAAAAATCAGTTGTATCGCGGATATATGATTGCCATCCTTGAACAAATTGTTGCAAAAAATAATCCAAATATCGTCCGAGGGGGCCAAAAACTGACCCACACCCCGAGACGATTGGTCTGAATGGAGGATCCTTTGGGTCTTTATGGATCTTTGGAATCATATACAATCTTTGGCATCTTGGGTGATTTTTGGTAAGATATGCTTGAGTGTTTTCATTTATCCATCCTTGTTGCATAGCTTCCTTTAGTAGTTGATTGAGTAAAGTTTGTATTTGTGAAGTTGGTTCTAGTTCCAAAGCAAGATATGTGTTGCTGTCCTCAACATGCTGATTGACCTTCATGTTGTAATAGCTAGTGTCCATAACAACTACTGCTCCTCCTTTATCTGCTGAGTGAATTGTCAATTCTGAGGCACACATCTTGTTCGAGCAAAAGAGTATGGAGACCCCCAGTTACAAGGCGAGATCGTCGGATTTTAGGTAAGCGAAGGATAATTACGTTCGGTTTGGAAATAGAATCGGTCCTTTTTTTAAATGGACATGAAAACTCTTTAAAATGAGTTTCGAATACGATATCATTTACCGCGTTTTTTCATAAATTATAAACAAAGAGGCATTTCCGATTCCAATGGGTAGTCCTTGTATCTTTCGCAGAAATATGGGACAATACAACCACAGGTATGCGTACACGGTTAAAAAAACGATTCAGCAAATTCCGTGACAAGTAAGAACCCATAAATGATTCCGTATGTTTTTTGTTGCCATTCAGGTTTAAAGTAAAGAGTTTCAACCACAGGTAGGATTTTTAGTCCCATATGGGACAATCGACTAGTATGGTTTAGCAGACCCAATATAAGGCATCATGCTATATTATCATCTATATGTGTTTTTCATTACAGCACATAAACAGATTAACCTCAGAAAAGTACCAGTAAGATCTCAGAAAATCAAAGGTTACATTTACCCTCTGGCCAAGAAGCAGGAACATATAAAACTGATTTTGACATGTATTTATTACAGATTTAACAGGCTGAGTTACTACACTCGTAAGGTATGATTAAGTTTGACCAATCATTCGAACAATATGAGCATCCATGAGCATACATGATAAACACTATGGTTTTTATTTCTTTCTTTATAGTGATATCCCCTGAGGAAGGCACTGATAGTGCCAAAATGCATCGGGCTTGTGATCAAGATGTGTTATGTATTGAAAATGTGGTTGTTATTTACTTATAGGAAATGTGATCATTAAGTTGCATAAATTGTGTGATTATAATGTAAAGTGATTGTTGAATAACATTTGATACAAAACATGAATTGTATGAGAAATTAACAAAGAAATAAATGAATGAAAAGCATTTGATTAATTACTGATTACGGTGCAAAGAGCATAAGGTGTGGAATATCACTAAATGAACAGTGCGTGACTGGACTGACACTTTTGTTGGCCTGAACTCATATTGTCAGCGAGTGGACAGGGGGAGAGCAGCAGGCAGTGCAGCGCAGGGGCAGCAGGCACAGCAGAGACAGCAAGCAGCACATGGCAGGAACAGAAAGCAGCACAGGGACAGCAGGCAGTGCAGGGATAGCAGGCAGTGCATCGCTGGGGCAGCAGGCAGCACAAGAGCAACAGGCGGTGCAGCACTGGGGCAGCGGTCCGTGCAGGGACATCAGGAAGCACAGGGACAAAAGGCAGTGCAGCACAGGGGCAGCAGGTAGAAAAGGGGCAACATGCATTGCAGGGACAGAAAGTGGCACAGTGCAGGGGCAGCAGGCAGTGCAGGGACAGCAGGCAGGGCCAGGCATTAACAGCAGGCAGCACAGGGGCAGCAGACAGTGCTTGTGCAAAAGGCTGCAAAGGGCAGCAGGCTGTGCAGCACATGAGCAACAGGCAGCCCAAGGACAGCAGGTAGTGCAGCGCAGGGGCAGCAGGTAGTGCAGGGGCAGCAGGCAATGCAATTACAGCAGGTGGCACAGCATAGCGGCAGCAGGCACCGCAGAAGCAGTAGGCAGTGCAGCACAGGGGCAGCAGGCAGAACAGCACAGGGACTGCAGGGAGTTCAGGGACAGGACACAGCACAGGGACATAAGGGAGCACATGGCAGGGACATCAGGGAGCACAGCGCAGGGGCAGCAGGCAGCACAGCGCAGGGGCAGCAGGCAGTGCAGCACAGGGTCAGCCGGCAGCGTAGGGCAGGAGTAGCAGTCACAGTACCTTAAGCTGGGGTCTGGTAAAAAGAGGTGGCCCAGCCTCCTCTGGCCTCTGATGGGCGTGGATGGGCCCGGCCTTGGACCAGGTCTCGGCCGCACACGTCCAACAATGTGGGAGTCAGCTCTGGAATAAGAAACCTTCTGAGAGGAAAACTAAGCTCCAATCTCTTCTTAGTAGAAGAGGCTGCTGGGAAGTTTAGGCAGGCGGGAGTGACCAGGTAGAGGCTCCTGATCTAGGAGTCGGTACTGGAATAAGAAGGTGCCTTGACGGAAAAATAAAGCTCCGATCTCTTCTCAGCAGCGGAGGCTGTGGGGAAGTGTCAGCAGGTGGGAGGGATCGAGTAGATTAACACTGATTCATTCTGGGCTGTTCCAGATTCCATATCAGCAGCATGTCAATGCGCATGTTCTTCAGCATTTGCAGCCATGAGTACCTTTTCTAAACTGAGTGTCTCTCCCAGCATGCGTTGTCTGAACGAATCAGAGGGAAAAGCGTTGATGATCTGAGATGCATTGATCTTGGTCACTAAATTCATTTAACTTGGAATGCTTGATGAGGGCTTCAACTCTTTCAACAAATTCATCCGTTTCTACTGTCTGGCCTGGTTGAAAATGTACCTTTCTTAGTTGGCATTCTGCATTGGATTGAACTTGGCTTCCAGTGTTTCTTTGATTCGACGGTACGATACTCCAGCAGTTTGTGATATTTTCTTTATCACTTCTTCCACTCCATCGCCTGCAAAGTTCTTTAAGTTTTTGATGATCTTTTTGTCATCTATTTCTTTTAGAGCTTCAATTAAATCATTGAACGTTTCAATCCATGCAGTCCATCTGGCGCCAATATTCTGCTTTTTGGCTTACGTCTGGGTCGTCGAACCAAGGCTGATGTCGGACGGCGCTATCTTCTTTCTTCAGACTGAATAACAGTTTTGTCTGTGGTACAAGTTTGTCACTGCTCTTAACTTTGAGCATTGTACCTGCTTGTCGTTGCCTTTAACATCTCTTTCCCCTGGTCGTCTCTGCCTTTAGTGCTTTCTTGCACCTGGCTGTAGCTGCCTTTAGTGATTCTTTGTACCTGGCTGTTGCTGCTGATAGAGTTTTTGCTTTATATGGATGATGGCTCTTTGATACGCTGTGACTGGTATCTCTTCTTTCTGTCCTACCATTTGGCTTCTGTTGGATTTTCTGACTGTGCTTGTCTGCAGGGCCTCAAGCACTGCCGAGTAACCCCGTGGTGGCCCCAGGCAAACAGGGAAGTTGAACGGCTAATGAGAACACTGAACAAAACCATCCAGATCGCTCTAGCAGATGGCCAAATTCTTGAACTAGCCCTCTATCAATTTCTTTGAGAGTACCGCCTCACCCCCCACTGCACCACGGGCGTCCCACCAAGCCGCCTCTGTTTTGGCAGGGTTGTGACAGACACCATCCCACACCACCCTGCGTGGGCGACATCTCTGAACCCCCTAAGCCAATCCATGGAGCGGAGAACCAAAACAAACCTGGATGCATCCCGAAGGAGGCGAGCCGTGGACAGTCCGATTGGTGTTGGCGACCGGGTGCTAGTAAAAGACCGCCACCCGGGAGGAAAATTCTGTCTACCTTTCGAATTGGACCCCTGGACCGTAACAGGAATCAAAGGCACCATGGTCACTGCCTCACGAGGAACAGAGAGAGTCACCAGAAACGTATCCTTCTTCAAAAAGGTTCCGGTGGACGACTGGGCAGAATTCCAAGAGAGAGGAGTACACGACCACGACACATCCCGCAGCCCGTCAGTGGCGAACGAAGATCACACTCCTCGACTGGCCTCCAGTGGAAGGAGCGACCGAGCAGTCATGGATCCGGAAAGTACTCCGTCCCAAGGGGCACAAGGCGGACAAGACGCCTCCGAGGTAGACTGCTCCGAAGACATGATTGTGGAAGATCACTATAGAAATGGTCAGGCGATTTAGTCGATGTTTCTTAAGTAATTTTGCCCGGCGTTAAACGCCTCTAATACCATACGAAGTTTATCAAATAAAGAGGCAGGTGCTGGAGACAGGAAGACAGGAAACAAGTTTTGTTCCGACTGAGCAGAACACATCAGATCGGACAGCAAGGTATCGTCTCGAGGTGCTCTCTGACTGCCTCTCTGAGGCCTGGCCTTTTATACACTGGTTTACGACATGTGACCGCTCTTTATTACAATAAAGACATTGTGAAGTAAGGAAAAAGACATCCCCGGTACCCCCCCCCCCCCAGTTCCGGCTCATTCCAACACGTGGCTACAGTAGAGGTCCTCACCCCCCATACAATAGGAGGGGGCTATCACGCAGCTGAGTGTTCTGCTGATTCCTTTGGAATGTGTGCGCCTGATCGAATCTCAGGGGGTGGGGAGGTCATGATCAATAGTAGCTCCTTTGAAGAGGGGCGAGTGCATACAGTAGTGGGCAATAAACTGTATCCTCAGGCCAAGGGATGACCAGCGGTCCGTGCAGACAATCGGGCTCAGAGGAAGGGGTCATCAAAGGAGAGATATTCATGAAAGAAAGGATCGGTGTGGACAATCGAGCATAGCGGAAGGGTTTATCAAAAGAGGGGTATTCATGGAAGGAAAGGAGGTGTTGGTCAGGCGCAGGGTGTGATTCCCAGAGACAGAGTCATGCGTAAGGGGAGAGTTCATGTCTTGTGCATGTGAGAGCGGGGGCAGCCAGGGTGCATGGGGGATGCTTGCAGGGTCAGGGAAGTGCGCTGATGATCGATCGTGAGCGGGGAGACCATGGTACCTAAAATGGCTGTCGTGTAGGTTCATACGTGAGTCTGAGGAATGGGCAAGATGGCGCAGATGATGTTCAATTCACGAACTAAAATTCCACAGTCCTCCCTTTTAACATGTCTCGCCAGCTTGTCAATTCGGATCCATCCCCATAAGACCCCGTATTTCTATCTCATAGAGGGGACTCATGTGCTCAGTTCTAAAGTCCAAAGTCTTAGGGCATATACAGTTAGAAATGAGTGAACACAAAGGTGGCAAACATTGAATACCTAAGCAACACCCACACAGTATCATGACTGGTATCAGTATAAATGTAAACAACCTCCATCCCCAGTCCTTCAAAGTGTCCCAAAACCAGCTTCCAAGCGACCATCCTTCTTGCTCCTGGTGAACCTCTGAGGATAGTCTGTGGAGGTGTTCGATTGCTTTGTAGACTGAAGGCGAGTTATCTGGCACGTAGGTGCAACAGCTGGAGCCGATGATGCGGCATGCTCCTCCACGGTCGGCCAGAACCACATCTAGAACAAGGCGGTTTTGAAGAGCCACCAGGCGGACTGCCTGAAGCTCAGCCGTGTTGTTAGCGAGGATGCCAGCCGTGATGTTAATGGTTGTTTCTACTGCTTGAGTCAGGTGTCGGATAGCGCGGCTATTTGCCATTGGGCCCCACAGAGGAACAAGTCCCTTCACCGCATCCAGGAACTGTGCTCCGGTGGAGTCGGCTTGTCCAACGTCTCCGGCGCGCTTTTGCCGGTGATGGTAGGCTGGGGCCACATACGTGGGAGGAAGGATGAAGGCGATGTAGCACGTGCCCCTCCAACCTTTCGGGAGCCAAGTGTAAGCTTTGGTGCCACAAACAAAGTACATATTCGGAGAAGCAACAAAGGAGGGGGGATCAACTGAGACCAATGTTCTGGTGATGCGGCAGGAACTGTGACCCACCAGCTGAGTTCCCTGGCCTTCGATGCACACGAGTCCTGTGACATTGATGACAGACAGGGCCACAGTCAGTGTGGCAGCCGTTCGCTTCCGCAGGTGGGAGAAGGTGGGTCTAGCTGGATTGTGGAGCACTTGCATTTCAACTCGTTCTTTGGCAGGGATGTTCATATGGAAGGCGGAACCTGAGGTCACAGGACAAAAGGGGGCAGACGTCCTTCCTGTTTTGTTCAGCCAGAACCCATAGTAGAAGTGTGACACTGTTTGACCAGAAGCGGCATTGTCCTTGTGGCTTTCCCGCAAGAGGATCAACCCGGCGAGGCAGGAGCCGTGAACTGAGAAAGGAGAAGGGATGAAGGGGATGGAGTGTCCAGTGGCATGCGGGAGCAACCCGCAGATCCAGCAGTTTGTGGCATTTGCAGCAAGGTTGTGCTGGTGCAATAGTTGCACGAAGGAATTGTTCCAGAACTCCTTACGCCTTTCTCGGAGCTGAGGCGAAAGGGAGATCAGGTAATGCTCTTTCATGGTGGTTGGCTGTGCAGTGGTCAGCAATATCTGATGAGCGGGTGTGCTTTCCTCCAAGATCCAGAAGGAAGTCATGAGGAGGAGGCAAAGGAGGAAGAGAATGAAGAAGGCGATTGTCTTTGATTTGTGCAAATTGTCAGCCTTTGGGTTCCTGTAGTGGGTATTTCCGGTTGCGTCCATCATCTTCTTGTCTGGCGCTTCCATCATCTTCTTATCTGGCGCTTCCATCATCTTCAAGGTGCTCGGTAGTGGGCAGAACCACAGACTTTGTTTAGCTTCTCTCCGGGTAACCCTTGGTTGTTTTAGGCCACCGTTCTGAGATTTTAACTTAGTCCGTGGTCTACTTAGCCGAAGCTCCCTCCTTTCGACGCAGGAAATACCCTTCCCGGGATGGCACAGTGGGATCAGAGAATTTTGCAAGTTCAAGTGCCTCGGTATCAGGATAGCAGTTCAGTGATGGCCGGTCTTTGTTCAGGAGCTCTTCTTGGGTGTCGACGTTTTCTGTCGTGGCCAGGGTCGAGGAGACCTTCTTGCAGTGGTGTGCGTGCAGCCAGTGCCTCTTCCCCTCTACTCGGAGAGCCGTCCGAGTGGTGATCAGTACTTTCCAGGGGCCCGTCCACCGGGGTTCCAGACTCTTTGCTCGCTGAAAATTCCGGATTAAAACGTAATCTCCCGGTTGGATATCGTGACCGGGACCCCTGGAAGCATCGGGGATGGCCTGCTGCACCTGTTGATGAATGACAGACAACGTTTTAGTTAATTTGTATAAATAATCTGACAGCAGGACGTCGGGGACGTCGTGAATGGAGGTTGGTTTGGGGACAGTCCAGAGGTTCATTGGTCGCCCAAACACAACCTCGTAGGGGGTCAAGTGGTGCTTAGTGGGAGTGGAGCGCATCGATAGCAATGCCAGTGGGAGGGCATCTGGCCACTTAAGTCCTGTGGTGGCTACTATTTTTGACAGTTTCAGTTTCAGTGTAGCATTGTGTCGCTCAACTAGGCCAGCGGATTGGGGGTGGAAGACCGCATGGAACCTTTGCTTTACCCCCAGCCCCTTCAAGATTAGTTGGATAACTTCAGCTATGAAGTGGGGGCCATTGTCGCTCCATAAAATTCGACAAAGGCCGTAGCGAGGGAAAAACTCTTTCAGTAGTACTTTGGCAGTAGTCATGGCAGTGTTATCACGGGTTGGATAGGCTTCCACCCATTTGCTGAAGGCACATACAATGACTAATACGTACTTCAAGCCTTGGCATCTCTCCAGCTGGATGTAATCCATCTGGAGGACCTCAAAGGGGTGGTCGGGGATCCCAAACCCTCCCCGGGGTACCACAGTTCCTTTCCCGGGGTTGTGTTGTAGGCAGATAAGACACTGCTGGACCAGGCGTTTGGCTGAGTCGGGGATCTTGTTGTTGTGCCAGACTTTGGAAATGAGTTCAATCATGGGGGCAGAGCCTATGTGTGCAGGGGAGTGTGCCATAGTCAGTATGGGAATCAAGTATGAGTCAGGCAGCAACCATTTGTTTGTGTCTTTTGTCCGCCAGCAGCCTTCATCGTCCTTTAGACCCACCCGTGCCCATTCAGTCAGTTTGTGAGGTGTGCTTGCCGACTGGATGTCCCTAATCGTTTCCCTTGCGTCAGTCCATTATTCTGCTTGTGACCTGGTCACATACATGCGTGTCGTCGTCCTATTCTCAGCTGTGGTTCGGGCAGTGATGTCGGCCAGTGCGTTTCCCTGTCCAACTAAGTCCGTCACCTTCTTGTGTGCCTGGCATTTGATCACTGCTAATCGTTTGGGGAGGAGAACTGCTTCAATCAGGGCGGAGACTAGATCTCCGTGAAGGATGGGCGTGCCGTGGGACGTCAGGAATCCCCTTTCCCTCCACAAGAGCCCAAAATGATGAACCACCCCGAAGGCATACTGGCTGTCCGTGTAAATGTTCGCCGTGCTTCCTGCTGCTATGATGCATGCTCGTGTGAGGGCAATTAGCTCTGCCGCCTGTGCGGATCGTTGCGTGATGCGGGCTGTTTCAACTACTGTTCGGGCTGTCGTCACCGCATTGGCAGCTGAGGTGGTGCCGTCTGGGAGTTTGATACAAGAGCCGTCTACCCATAGCTCTCCATCAGGGTCTGTAAAAGCAATGTCTCGGAGGTCAATTCTGCTCCTGGTCTGTTCGTACGTGAGGGTCACACAGCCGTGTATAGGGGGCACATCGGGGTCATTTTCAGGCAAGGGCAACAGTGTAGCAGGATTCAAAGTTGTGCATCTTTTCAGAGTGATGTGGGGTGCAAGTAGAGTCAATTCGTATCCCGTCAGTCGTGCACTAGTCAGGTGTTGAGTCTTGGTCTGGTTCAAAAGGGTGTCAACTGCGTGGGGTACTAACACCGTGAGAGAGTTTGAAAGTACAATTCCCTCACTCTGACGGATGGAGACAGCAGCGGCGGCTACTGCTCGAAGGCAGGCAGGTAAAGCTCTGGCGACTGGATCAAGAGTGGCAGAGAAGTAGGCACAAGGGCGTTGTTTGGAGCCGATGGGCTGAGTTAGAACAGACAATGCGCATCCCTCCCTTTCGTGAGTGAAGAGGGAGAAGGGCTTGGAGTAATCTGGTGTTCCTAGGACGGGTGCCGAGCAAAGGGAATCCCGCAACTCCTTAAAGGACGCTTGGCATTCGGGGGTCCAAGGGAGTGGGAAGGGAACGTCTTTGGCCAACAGGGAAAGTAAGGGTTTTATAATGAGACTGAAATTTGGTAACCATTGTCGGCAAAAAGAGGTAAGGCCCACCAACGAACGGACTTGCTTCTGTGTTTTTGGGATGGGGGTGTCTAGGATGGTTTGGATTCGGTCGGGCGTAAGTTTCCTCCCTTCTTTGGACAGGAGATGGCCTAGGTATGTCACTTGAGGCTGGCAGAACTGCAGTTTCTTTTTGGAGACTTTGTGGCCATTCTCCGCAAGAAAGTGCAAGAGTTGGATAGTGGCCGTGATTGCAAGTGGAGTGGTGTCGGCCGCCAAAAGGATATCATCGACATATTGGATCAACACCACTCCATCTGGTAGCTGGACGGCGTCCAGCTGTCTTTTGAGGGCCTGGCTGTAAATGCTGGGACTTTCAGTGTAGCCCTGGGGAGCTCTACAAAATCGGTACGAACGGTTTTTTAAGGTGAAGCCGAAGAGATAACGACTGTCTGGATGGATGGGGATAGAGAAAAATGCATTCTTGAGATCAATAACGGTGAAGGTGGTGGCAGTGGACGGGATAAAGGTCAGAATGGTGGTGATGTCTGAGACTACGGGGTACTGTGGCACCACCACTTTGTTGACTTCTCGCAGGTCGATGATGAAGCGGTACGCTTTCTCATCTCCCTCACCTTGCTTCTTAACAATGGGTAGGATAGGGCTGTTGCAGACATTACTAACTACTTCCTCTACCACTCCTGCATCTACCAGGGACTGAATAATCGCTACCAATGCCTTCTCGCCTTCGGGCGATATCCGGTACTGTGGGAGTTTCGGGAGTATTGCGTCTGGTCGAACAGTTATGTGCACAGGATCGATCATCATTCGTCCTTCATCTGAGTCGTTTCTGGCCCATAGGTACAGGGGTAGGGTGTCGAGCAAGGAGGGGTCAGCATCAGTTATAGAGTACATATGTCGTGAGGGGAGGGATCTGGACATGCTCGGGTTGTCGTACAGGATGACTTAGACTCCATCTGGGGAACACCTAATAGTAGCTCGGAAATGTTTTAGTAAATCAATACCCATAATGGCGTCAGGGGAGTTGGAGGAGAGCAGAAATGTTGTGTCAGTGGGGTTGTTTCCTAGGTCAAAGGGGATAGGTACAGACAGGGGATTAGTGGAGGGCGTTCCATCGAAACCTATCGATGTAATGTGTGAGCCAGACAAGGGTGCCCTTGGAATCAGTCGCTTTGATAATACACTACGTGTCGCTCCAGTGTCCACCAAGAATGGAGACTTTGTACCCAGGACCTTAGCGGTGACGTAAGGACCTTGCTGGTCAACACAGAGCTCGACTGGATCCCTCCCTTGCCCCTGGCAGTCCTATGCGAAATCGGGAGTGTTCTCACTGTCAGATAGTTGGTACTGGTTCTGTCGGGGACGGTCAAATGTGTTCGATCTTCCTGGTCTGTCGCTGTTGGTGTCGTTTGTGTACCCCCGCCCCTGCCCTCTAGTCCTGGGGCTATTCGTCATGTCCCTCGTTTCTTTATTTTTAATTAGTTCCAGAAGAACCGGACACTGAGACTTCCAATGTCCGAATCCTCTGCAAAATGCACACTGATTATCTTCTATGTCCCTACGTCCAGAGTAGGGAGTGGGTGTGCGGTCCTTTGGGGGTGGATTTCTAGGGGCGATTGATTGGTAGTCCCCCCTGTGTAGTTCTTTCCCGACTGCCACCCCTTGTATCTGGGCTATCATCACCCTTTCTTTCAAATCTTTCTTCTTTCTCTCTGTTGCCCTATCAGTCTCATTCTTTTGGTGTTCGTAGTACTGAGCCATTTGGAGGATAGCGGCGGGTTTGGAGGCCCCCCAACTACTCTCGCTCGTTTGTAATTTTTGGGAAACCTCTTGTGACAGACCTTTTACGTAGTTTTGCACAAATAGGTGTTGTCCGGTTGCGGTGGTCATGTCTTGGCCACTGTAGTCGGAGAACACTGTTTCAAATCGGGAGAAGTATTCTGATACGTCTTCCTGGGGTTTCTGACGGCAAGCCGTGACTATTGACCAATCTACCTTTTTCTCTGGGATCAAGGTTTTCAGCTTCTGAACTATTTTGTCCGGAAGTTCCAGTATGTCTTTTATCGGTTTCCTTCCGGGCTCTCGTCGTCTATCTAGTTCACTGAGTTGATTCCAGGTATGTCCGAACAGATCTGTGTGATCGGCCTTCCGGATTTGCTTCCACACGTCAGCCGGCAGACATAACCCGAAAAACAAATCAATGTCTGCTAGAGTCATTATCGTTGAACCCAAGGCTGTGCCTAATTCGGTGTAAAATGCTGTCGGGTTCTTCCTTAAATCAGGCAGGGTTTGCCTAAAGGTTAAAATATCTTGTCGATCCCATGGTTGGTAAACCCAGTTGTACACAACCCTCCCTTTTGCATCTGCGTGGTTGATATCAACATTAGTTCCCTGACCTCTTGGGGGAACCCAGTAGGGGGCGGCTTCTCTGATAGGCATCATGGTGTTGGCTACCTCTAATGGGGACTCAGCCGTTTCAGGGACTGTGATCTTAACCTCCGGTTTCTGTTCCGTGAGGTGGCGGAAGACTTCAAGCGTCTGCATGAAGAGGTCCGTCACATCGCGCTCAGTCCCATCTCCAACATCGACCTTTCTATATAGAGCAGTCAGCTTAGCAGGACCCTTATTTTGATACCTATCCTCATATGCGTTCAGGGTGTGGTAGCTGAACCGTAAAATGAAATGCCGTCTGTGGCTACCGGCAAGTGAATTGTGCATATCCATCGTATATTCTTCGCTCTCTTTCCGTTCTACCAGTGTCTTTGCTATCTTGTCAATCCCATCCCGCTCGTCTTTGCTTAACCTATTTGGTCTGGCTGTTGGCTGCTTGCTAGTCTCGAGTTCATCTGATGTTGTTACCACTGTGGCCGGTGCGACGGCCGTAAGAGCCGGGGCACTAGCGCTAGGGTCACCCTCGCCCGCACTCAGAACTGGTAGGTGTTGTGCCAGAGGCTGGCAGGGGGCATAAGGAGGGGGCATGTAGATAATCGGAGGACCTAGCAGTAACTCGTCGTTTGCCCGTTGTTTGGAGGGCATCTCCGGGTAGAGCGTAGAGGGGGTCCTAACAGGGCATTGGCCTGTCGACCCTGATTCTTGCGTTTGTCTAACTTCCTCTCTCCTTCTTATTTCTTCATCTAGTTCCTTCGCGGCCAGGTGGGCTGCCTTTCGTAACTCTTTCCCTATTTTTGCTTCTTCTTTTTTCCTTCGTTGCTCTGCTTCTTTGCGCCACATGCCGATACTATTGAGCATGGTGGGCGTTGCCTTATTTATTCTAACAGCTGCTTCTAGCGCTTTTATTTTATGATCATCAAAGGAACCTATCAGTGGCCACTGACTTTCGGGGTCCCTTTTTGTATATTTATGCCATAACTTACTATAAGCTATAGCGACTAGTCCTTGCTTAATGAACATGTCCTTATTAGGGGTGCCTTCCAATGGAGCTGGATGGTTCATCTCTAATAAGCGGTCCGGGTTGTACCAACTACCAATCAGTGGGGAGAAGACAGGCATGACAGATTACAACGGGGGACAAAGGTCCGCACTACCTATCTTTCACTATCTGCAAAGACTAGACAGAATATTGCTATTCTACGTTATTTGCAAGCAGAGAATCTCAAAAAGAACTATACTTCAAACAATCTATGTTCGGACAATCAATCAGTGGGAAGAAAAATAGGTACGGCAGATTACAATGGGGGACAAAAGTCCGCGTTACCTACCCTTCACTATCCGCAAAGGGAGATAGAATATTCCTATTCCTCCCCGTTTGCAGGCAGCGAATATCTCAAAGAGCGACAAAGCAAATACTAGTATTTCAATCAATCAAACAATCAATCAATTCGCAATTCGTCGTGTGTCACGACCTTACCCGGACCGCATGGACAGTTTCTCGTCTTCCGCTTCCAGCGCCCGATCGTCCTCTACTCTCTGTTGCTACCGCGGCACTCCTGATGGTTCCCAGTCAGGACCGTAGATCACTCGGGAGAGGTCTGCTCGGAACCAGTGAAGTTCAGATGATCGGCTGTCAGACGAGGGTCTATCGGACAGGAGCTCTTCCGATCGTTGCAGTCGTTCACTCTGTCGTCGGGACCTCTCCCACTGGATCCACGTGTCGCTGATGGGCCCCACGCTTGGGACGCCAATTGTGGAAGATCACTATAGAAATGGTCAGGCGATTTAGTCGATGTTTCTTAAGTAATTTTGCCCGGCGTTAAACGCCTCTAATACCATACGAAGTTTATCAAATAAAGAGGCAGGCGCTGGAGACAGGAAGACAGGAAACAAGTTTTATTCCGACGGAGCAGAACACATCAGATCGGACAACAAGGTATCGTCTCGAGGTGCTCTCTGACAGCCTCTCTGAGGCCTGGCCTTTTATACACTGGTTTACGACATGTGACCACTCTTTATTACAATAAAGACATTGTGAAGTAAGGAAAAAGACATCCCCGGTACCCCCCCCCCAGTTCCGGCTCATTCCAACACGTGGCTACAGTAGAGGTCCTCACCCCCCATACAATAGGAGGGGGCTATCACGCAGCTGAGTGTTCTGCCGATTCCTTTGGAATGTGTGCGCCTGATCGAATCTCAGGGGGTGGGGAGGTCATGATCAATAGTAGCTCCTTTGAAGAGGGGCGAGTGCATACAGTAGTGGGCAATAAACTGTATCCTCAGGCCAAGGGATGACCAGCGGTCCGTGCAGACAATCGGGCTCAGAGGAAGGGGTCATCAAAGGAGAGATATTCATGAAAGAAAGGATCGGTGTGGACAATCGAGCATAGAGGAAGGGTTTATCAAAAGAGGGGTATTCATGGAAGGAAAGGAGGTGTTGGTCAGGCGCAGGGTGTGATTCCCAGAGACAGAGTCATGCGTAAGGGGAGAGCCCTTGACTTGTGCATGAGAGAGCTGGGGCAGCCAGGGTGCATGGTGGATGCTCGCAGGGTCAGGGAAGTGCGCTGATGATCGATCGTGAGCGGGGAGACCATGGTACCTAAAATGGCTGTCGTGTAGGTTCATACGTGAGTCTGAGGAATGGGCAAGATGGCGCAGATGATGTTCAATTCACGAACTAAAATTCCACATGCTCCCGACCCCGTCAGCCAGAAGCAACCAGAGCAAGTATCACCTGAGACCTCATCCCCAACCATCACAAAGGGATCGAGACTTTGTTGCCCGTTGCCAGCCACGTGAGTTTGGCGAACCAGTGCACCAGTGAAGACCAAGTAAGACTGTTCCAATTGTTATAAACTTGTCAGAGACTGTAAGTATCATATGATAAATGTTCATCTGTTATTTGGTTTAGAATGTTTTGCATTTTTTTGTAAAGGAGGAATGTAATGTTGCCCGCGAATCGGGCTGGCCCATGTGACACCCTCTGTTGGGGCCAAACGGGGAGAGGGGGGGGAGGAAAACATCACCGACCAGAGACTCAAAATTAGGTGTGATAAAGGCCGCTTTATTGGAAGCAGGTGCACCTTAAACAATGACAACCCTTGGCCTGCGCCGTACAAAACTATACCTCACTAAATATGCAATTTCCTGACAAGCCCCCCACCCCCTCCCCTAACTGGTTCCCCCAATCCACATACAGTAAACAATTAGCAGAAACGTCAATTTGCCTCTCCACCTGGCTAAAACCTTGCCTCTTCTCTGGCACCTGGGGCCCCCCCAGGCAAGCTACAAGGCCCGTAAACCGTCCAGCTCCGCTGACAGTCCGTCGAAACCCAGCTGTCCCACCAGAAAGAAGTCATCCAGATAGTGCGTCACCGACCAGAGCCTGTCCGCCAGGAAAAAGCCCACTGCAAAAGAACTGAATGGCTCCACAGTGCCACGAAATTGAACATCCCATGGACAGAGCTGTCCCCCCCATGCCAACCTTGACGCCCCCTCCTCCTTTGGCAGGCGTGTCTCCATGACCCGGAGTCGAGCTCTATGCCAGGACAGCACCGTCTGGGACCGTACGTCTTCTCTGGCGCCAGGGGCACCCCTCAGGCAAACCAAGAGGCCCGCACAACTGACCAGCTGCCGCTGGGAGTCCGTCGATACCCGGCTGTCCCACCAGAAAGAAGTCCTCCAGATCGTGTGTCACCGTCTCAGAGCCTATCCGCCAGGAAAAAGCCCACTGCAACAAAGAACTGAATCACCCAAACAGCGCAAGCGAGATCGAACATCCCATGGGCAATGCCTTGAACACACCTTTGAACACACCTCAGTACAGCCCCCTGCCGTCTCTCCTCACAGGTTGATTCCCTATCAATGCTGCTGGTCCTCCCCCTGCCTCATTGCCACCAGCCTGGACACCTTCCCTGCCACCCACTCTCCCTGATATTTGCCCATTCTTACTGCCCTGTCCCTCACTCCCTGCACTTCTCCTGAGATAGCTTACCGGGCCCAGCACCCAGGATAATGTGTTGCATAGCTAAACACCTATAAGGTCCCAAAGGTGAGGCCTATTGGCTGTGCCAATACTTGTGAAATGCCCAATCACTAAACCAGCAAGGCGTGCACATTTATTCACCAGCTTTCGCCCTTGAGGCGGCTACCAGAAAACTAGCAATGCAAAAAGTAACGTGGGGGTTAGGTAGTAATTGTAGGTAGAGCAAAGCCGGTCTCACTTGGGTGAAGCCGGCCTTTTTAAGTATAGGCAACAAATATTTTTTCCTTGGCTCTGAGAACAACCCGCAAAACATAACAAAATGCATCGTATCCTGCACTGAAAACTGGTCGCAGCTACAGGGCATAGCTAATTCTGGCTTCTGCCAATTTTTAAAAGAACCTAAATAAAAATGTAACAAATTAAATCTAAATTTGGTTAAAAGAAACCTATGGAAGGGGATTGTTACAAAGCCAAGGTAAGGTGCAAGTGATAACGAATTAGCCAGTAAACAATGGTCCCTCACTGCCGGTTTTACCAATTCGCGTTCTTCACGGCATGCTTCCTTCCTTTCCATAAAGGACTTTTTCACAAAATCAATGTCTTGGATCTTAATATTCTCAGGGGAGGTAAAAAGATCCGGACGGCCTAGATCTGAAAATGCCCTGGTCAAATAAGCCAACCAAGGGATCTTGTTGGATCTATCCAAGGACAGCACGTCAGACATGATCTTGTGGTTCAGTGGGAGTTCTTCATTCATCCACATTTTCAGCCAAAGGATCAAGGGGGCCATACTCAGCTTATCAGAAAGAAACTGTAGGCCCACTTCTTTGTGGATAGAGTAAGTTGGGGTCGACTGGGGAACAGAGAGTAGGGTTCTGATAAATCTGTTCTCCGCTCTCTGAATTGGTTCCACATTTACATATCCCCACAATGCGGACCCATATAAGGCAATAGCTACAGATTTACTGTTATAGATTTTTAGTATAGCTTCCATAGGCCTAGCCCCTAGCCTGCCGGCAAAGCCCAGGAGCGCTGATGATGATCTGATAACAGCCAACCTCTTAGCTCTTACCTGCGGACCCCAGGACCCTTTCTGGTCGAACAATGCACCTAAATAGGGGAATGTAGATACCCTAGAGACCGTGTCCCCCCTGCATGTGAATGTTTTATTTCTCTTCTTGCGACACTCTCGACCCACCACAATTGTGTGTGACTTGGTTACGTTTATCTTAAGATCCAGTTGCTCCATAAACGAACCAAAGGCATTCAGAAGGCACTGGAGGCCAACACCCGTGCGGGCAATCAGCACGGCGTCATCCGCGTATAGGAGCGCCGGAATCTTAATCGCTCCCACACGCGGGACGTCGGCTTCCTGCCCCCCCAGATGTGCGCCCAGGCCATTAATATAGATGGTGAAGAGCAAGGGGGCTAAAATGCAGCCCTGCCACACCCCCCTTAATGATCTAAAGGGAGTGGTACACCTGCCCTCATTTGTTACGCGTACACTAGAAGAGAGTTCTTGATGCAGGGTAGCTATAAAGGTGACCAATGCCTCATCAATACCCATCTCTAACAAGATGGACCACAACTTTGTCCGGTTGACTAGGTCAAACGCCGAGGAGAGGTCCATAAATGCAAGATATACGGACCCCTCCTTGGCCACAGTATATTTGGAGATGAGCAGATGTAAATTAGCGCACTGTTCAATAGTACCCTTTCTTTCCCTAAAGCCGTATTGAATTTCAGACAACCCGCCACAGTTCTCAACAATCTCCCTCAGCCTGGTTAAAAGAACTCCACCTAAAATTTTTACTGACGAGTCAAAAAGGGATATAGGCCTATAGGAGGCTGGGTCATCCCGCAAACCTTTTTTAAAAATAGGGACAATGGTAGAGGTATCCCAGGAGGCAGGTGCAGAATTACTATTAACAGCGTTAAACACATTTGCCAAAACTTCAGCCCACAGTTTTGGTGAGTACATGAAAAAGTCAGCAGGAACACCGTCAGGGCCAGGTGCCTTGTGCTTTTTAGTGGCCAAGATGGCTTTTTCCACCTCATTTCGGTTAAAAAAAAAAAAATTAAAAAATGGGGCGGATAACTGGGGTTTTCAACGGAACATCATTAGTCGCATCAACAGTATCCCCATAGACATTTTTAAAATGTGACAGCCATTTTTCATCGGAGACAACACAGTCCGTAGATTCATTGCCGTCATCCGAAAAAAAAGGCTGTTTAATGATCTCCCAGAATTTTTTACTATCTTTCAGGACTGCCACCGAAAGGAGGCTATCCCATGCTTCTTGTTTGATGATATCCTTTCGTTTTTTAACAGCTAGCTTATAGATCTTCCTAAGTCTGGTGATCTCACTTTTTACCCTAGGGGTATTTTTTAGGGCTACCAGCAATGATCTATGTGCTTTGGAGCATGCTGAATCAAACCAGCGCTTATTTCATGGGGTACCTTTTTTTGTCTTTGCTAGAAGATCCTGTGATACCTGCCCGCATATTCCCTCAAATGCCTCAACAATTTCTTGGCCCTGGGCACAGGGATTTTTACAAATCTCAACCTGGTCCTTAATTTTAACAAAGTTTTCTGCGTAGAATTTCTCTGATACCACCTTAGCCCATTTCATGCGTCTACCTTGGTCAGAAGTCCTCAGAGGGTGGGCAGGCCTTACTGTCAACGGAGATGGTCCCATATGCCCTCCCCACGCTACTTCTAATTCTACCGGGTTATGGTCGCTAAAGTGTGATTGTACTGTGCGATAAGAGATAGCCCGGTTTAGGATTCCCAAGGATATAAATATATATTCTATAATTGTACCTTGAGGGATGCCAGTGAAGGTTGGCAATCTAATGCCACCATCTGGTTCATGCAGATCAAAGTTAGCAAGAAAATCTTCCAACTCCTCTCCCTCTGCAGTGTGTTCAAAGTGGGGTCCCTCTAGGCCATCATCCCGTTCCGTGCTACTTTTCATGCAAATTGAGTTACACGGGTGGATATTAAAATCGCCTAATAAAATGTATTCAGTATCAAACTTAGTATTCTGACTGACCAAATTTAAAATATTATCTAAATCAGTGATGTTTCGACCTCTATGGTCGCAATTCCCTGAATTATAAAAGTTTATGAAGATGGTCCTGCTGATGTTATTAGTCACTCTTTCTACCATCAAAATGTTTGGCGAGTTGGTACTAATCTGCCTACAGCTTCCCTTTAGGTCCAGTGAGAACAAAATTAGCAGGCCTCCCTTTGCCCTCCCCATACGACTGGGAACGGCTGCTTTAGTAAAACTGATGAACCCGTCCCACCAAAGGTTGGCAGAGATATCCCAGGTTTCCTGGAGGGCGATGATATGGTGACCTAAAACAAAATTTGACCATGACTTATCCTGTCGCTTGCCGTTTAGCCCTGCTATATTCCAACTTATCAACTTACAGGAGTCTCTGGGTATCTTAGGTTCGGAATACCACGCAGATGCCCCTGCATTATTATGTGGTAGTTGAGTTGGTTCTTTAGGACCCGCTTTCAATGGACTCTGTGGCTTGTCTCCGGCAAGGCACTGGTTCACACAGTGCTCAGACAGATATGACATGGGAGGATGGTCATGTCTAAGTATAATTTGTTCTTCCTGCCCCGTCTGAGAGATAGGCTCGTTAGGATATAATCCATTAATGTGTGGGCTATTCCGATCTAATTGTTGGATTATAGCATTATTTCCCAGATTAGTAACCTCTGTATGTCAGTCGCAGTCATTTAGGTTGGACAAGACTCCGTACCTGTTCCCTGTTCCAAAACCCCAATCAAAAGGGGTGGCCGCCTGACCCCAACCGTTCACTACTGTGTTCCACATAGGCTGTGGAGTGTTAGGGCGCATCAAAAACTGTTCATTTCCTGGCCTAGCCATAAAGCCGTTTCCCTGTCCTCTTGTTAGACCTGGCATCATTGGCATGAGTCTCTCCTCCGTTTTTTCTGTTTGCCTCCTCTGTTTACGATGTTTTTGCTGGTATATGCTTTGGGCACTGTGCCACTGCTGATCAGTGCCACAGTGCAAGTGCTCCCTATGTGAAATTGCTGTATTGGTTGACTTCCATGTTTGGCTTATTTGGTTTACTATCAGTCCCTAGTAGAGTGCACCAAGAGTGCCAGGGCTTGTAAATACAAATGCTGCTAGTGGGCCTGCAGCACATGTTGTGCCACCCACAAGAGCGGCCTAGTAAAAGTATGTCTGAAGGTCTGCCATTGCCAGACCACGTGCAGTCTGACTGTCACGAGGACTGCGCAAGTACACCTACTTGCCAGTCCCTAAACCTTCCCTTAACTTCATGTTAGTCACCCCTATGGTAGGCCCACGGGCAGGGTGCATTGTAGGCCTAAGGTAGGACAAGCCTGACAAGGTTGGCATGTCCTAATAGTGAATTACATCCATAGTCGTTTTTCACTATTGTAAGGTAACCTGCTCTCCATCAGTTAGAATGGGCTGCCAGGATTATTAATGCTATAATCCTAGCGGGCTCGGGGAGCATGGTGCAATGTCGAGTTTGGTATCCCTGAACTCAGGGTTTAATAACGCATCCGTTTGTGGGGATGGTTTTTGGACTCTGTGTTTGAAAATAGCACTTTTAGAAAGTAGCTATTTTCTTGTCTAATTGTCTACCGGTCTCTGCTGGTTCTGGTGTGCGTGTGAAAGGAGCTGGGTGGCTCCAGAGAATCTGAATGAGTCAGTGTGGGATGAGTGGGGCATTTGCATTGAGAGTAGGGGAGAGTAGCTCTTGATAGCCTGCCCTGCCTGATACAATGTTGGCTCCGCCCCCCTGCCAGGCGACTGATGACTCTGTGCCTGCCTGGGACTTTCCTGGCCCGCCTCCTGCCGGGCAGCTGATGGCCCTGCCCCTGCCAGTGACAATGCTGGCTCCGCTCCTGCTGAGCGGCTGAGGACTCTGCCCTGCCCAGTGAATAGGCCAGGTGCTCTGGCCTGGCAACACCCACAACAAACCCAGGATGGGGGGAAATTCCCCAGCATGGACAAAGGGATCAAAGCCAAAAAGGGGTATAAGAGAAGGACCCCTGAACCAAGAATTCAGATCACTTCTGACAAGGAAACCTGAACCAAGGACAAGAAGCCTGCTGATCTAAGGACTGCCTACCCCTTCTGCCAGAGTGCTGTTTGTTGGGGGAATCCTGCATTGCTTCTTTATTTTTGCCAAGGAACCAGGAGAGAGGAACTGTGTGTGTACTCTCACTCTTTGCTGAGAAAATCTCCAAGGGCTGGAAGAGTGCCAGTCTCCTGTTGAAGTCACAGGGCTAAAGGACTTCATCTGCTTAAAGTGCTATTTGCTGGAGTTTGTGAATCCAGCACCTTTGAAAGAATCCAGCAATCTCGACGCCGACGGACGCCGCCGAATCCAGCTCGACATCGTGAGTAACGGCTCCAGTGTCCCGCTTCCTCGACGCCGGCCGCCGGGCCCGATCGACGCCAGCAGCAACGCCAGTGAGTAGTGAGTTCGGCTCCAGCTCCAAGTGACCCCGTGTCTGCACCGCTGCTGATCGCATCGACTTCGAGCCCTCTCGACGCCGTGAGCGCTGCTCACTCTTGCAACATCGACATCGACGACGCCGTATCCTGCTTCATCCCGTGAGCGCTGCTCCCGCCTAACTTCGGTCGACGCCGCTGCAGATCGCCCCGACTCCGAGGCCCGATTGACGCCGAAGACGCGACGCCGGACATCTCGACGCCGCTGATCATCGAGTGCTTCACTTTTCCAAGGTACTGTGTTGTTGGGGTCTGGGCGACTCCGGGCTCGACGTAGCGCTCCTCGCGGTCGACGCCGAACCTTTGGATTAAATTTGCCTCGACGTCGTGTGACTCCCGTGTGGGTTACATTGTTGCCAAGAACTGTGTTTTAGAGAAGAAGAGTTGCTTTTGATACTAAAGACTTTTGTGCTAAGAAGAAACCGTGCTTGAACTATTATTTTTCCTTCCAAGAGTATTTATTGAGACTGTGGTATATTTTTGTCGTTATTTGGTCTTGTGCTAAGCCTTATATAAAAATACTTATTTTTATAATACTACTGTGTCGTGTCCATTTGTAGTGTATTCACTTTATTACTGTATGTGGTCATAAATGCTTAACGCACTGCCTCTGAGATAAGCCTGTCTGCTTTGCCAAGCTACCAAGGGGGTGAGCAGGGGTTGTCTAAGTGTGTGATCTCCTTGCCCTGACTAGAAAAGGTGTGTCCCTATTTGTCAGAAGTGTATACCTCTGCCAACTAGAGACAGCCGCTTCTAACATTGGTGGGTCAGCGGTGGGATTTTGAACTTTGCATTTATGACCCATGTGCAGTGATTAGTGTGCGCTACATAGTGAAAGCAGACCATAGCGCAGCCACAATCTGTTTTGGTTGGATATTCTATTTTTGTTCTCCAATTTCCTGAAGCTTGATTTTTGAAACTGCCAGTTTTGACCATGAGTGACGCCGGAGTCACTGCCCCTGTTGTTGTTGTTGTGGAGGAGTTTGATAGGAGCAAGATAAAGGATTACAAGTTACAGGATCTGAAATCCTTTTGCAAGCAATTTAAAGTTCCTACCACAGGCTGCAAAAACAAACCAGAATTTCTCAAAGCATTGCAGGCCTGGTTAGAGGCCAGAGATCCCTCTGATCCGGTGGTGGTACCGACAGAGGAAGGGGAGGAGGAAGTGCCCGTGACTGGGCCTGTATCCCCTCCTGGCAGCAGTGTTTCCTCCAAAGGTCTTTCCCCTGAAGAAAGAGAAGAAAGGGCGAAGGAGCGAGCCTACAACATGGAAATGGCAAAACTTAAGATAAATGGGCAGTTGGAGATAGAGAATGCAAGAGGCAGGAGAGAAGCTGATTTGGAGATCAAAAGATTAGAGTTTGAAAGAGAGAAGTTAGCTTTTGAGCGTGATACCAAGTTGAGGGAGTTGGAGCTCCAAGCTAAAAAGTTAGAATTGAATCCCTCTGGTGGCAGCGTCCCATCTATGCCTGCAGAAAGTAGGTTTTATTTTCCCAAAGATGTGATCAAAGATTTTCAGAAGAATGAGGATATTGGTCAATGGTTTAAAGCATATGAGTTAGCATTGTTGGCCCACCGGGTCCCTGAGAAGGATTGGGGAGCGGGGTTGTGGGGTCGCTTTGTGAATGAGGGAAGAGATACCCTGTTAGACATGCCTGTTGAGAATAGGACGTCTTATGCTCATATGAAAGATGCTTTAATGTTAAGGTATGGCCTAACCCCAGAAAAGTACAGACAGGCCTTTAGAGAATGCAAGAAGTTGCCTGGTACCACGTGGGTGGAGTATGTGTCATATTTTTGCAGAGCCATGGATGGTTGGGTAAAGGGCAGCAAAGTGGAAAGTTATGATGCTCTTTATGATTTATTTGCTTGGGAGCACTTGTCTAATAACTGTTTTCCAGAGCTGCGCCAGCACCTTATTGATAGCAAGATATCTAACCCTAGAAAACTTGCTGAAGAGGCGGACCGCTGGGTCAGTACCAGGGTCCACAAGGGTCCAGTGGGAGACTCAGCCAAAGGTGGGCAGGGTCCCCAGCAGAAGAGTGGGGGGGACAAGGGTAAACAGAAGGAGTTCCAGAAAGGGCCCCAAAGTAATCCCCAAGGGAACCAAGGGAAGGGTTCCCAGCCTCCCCCAGATAAGAAATCAGAGGCCCCGACAGGTAAACCTGGTCGTAGGGGCCCCATGGCTTGCTTCGCTTGTAAGCAGGTGGGACACCGTTTTTATGATCCTCAGTGTCCCTTGAAGAACTCTAGTGCACCACCCGGTGCACCACCACGTGCCGCCCCCCGTCAGTTGGCTAGTGTAGCTCTGGGAGGGGAGGAGATGGTTGCCCATGGTGGGGAGGGTCCCGCAGAGATGTCCCTGGTCTCTCTAGGAGACATGGAATTGGTCCCGCCACCCCCTCTGCCTAGTAACACTAAAAAATATAGGCAGTGGGTGACCATTAATGGCCATAGAGTGGAAGCTCTCAGAGACACCGGAGCGAGTGTGACAGCTGTCAAGTGTCACTTGGTGTCCAGAGAGCAGGTTGTTCCCCACGCATTCTACCCTGTGATAGCTGCTGACAACTCCCAGAGAGAGTGTGAGGTAGCTCAAGTTTCCTTTGAATGGGGGGGAGTTTCAGGTACTCTTCAGGTTGCTGTGAGGCCCGCCATGCCTGTTGATTGTCTCCTGGGCAACGATTTAGAAGACTCCCCTTGGGCTAAGGTGGAGAGGGAGACACATTTGAAAATGTTGGGTGTGCCAGAGTGGGTGTGTGCAACCACTCGATCCATGACAGCAAGTAAGGGTGTTGATGGGGTTCTGGAGCCTGAAAGTATGGCCCAGGACCCAGCTGTGAAGAGAAGAGGCAGGGGGCGCGGGAAACCGTCCCCCGTAGTTCCCGTGGTCCAGGAGGAGGCAGACCTTGAGGGGTATGCCCTGGAACCCACAGGGGAACAAGTTGCTGAACTGGGAGACCTGCCCGAGCTGACCCATTGGCAGCAGGATGGTGGTCCCTCCAGGGAGGAATTCTGTGCAGAACAGAAAGTGTGCCCTTCTCTTGTGGGTATGAGGCAGCAGGCCTCAGCCCAAACCTCAGGTGATCAGCCAGGGTCACATTTTGTTTACTGGGAGAACGACCTCCTGTATAGCGAGCCTAAGGCTGCTGAGCCTGGGTCAGCCCGTGTGCTGGTGGTACCCCAGCGCTTCAGAGCCTTCCTACTGGGTTTGGCTCACGACGTTCCTTTAGCTGGACATCTGGGGCAGGACAAGACCTATGACAGGCTTGTCACCCATTTCTATTGGCCTCAGATGCGAAGGGACACAGATGTCCATTGCAAGACCTGTCAGACTTGCCAGGCAAGTGGGAAAAGCGGGCGGAAGCAGAAGGCTCCCCTCCAACCTTTTCCCGTGGTCAGTACCCCCTTTGACCGGGTGGGGATTGACATTGTTGGGCCACTGGACCCCAAGACAGCCCTGGGCAACAGGTTCATCCTGGTCTTGGTGGACCATGCCACACGGTACCCGGAAGCCATCCCTCTCAGAACAGTGACTGCCCCCGTGGTGGGACGGGCACTGATGGGTGTTTTCTCCCGAATGGGGTTCCCCAGAGAGGTGGTGTCAGACCGGGGCACCAACTTCATTTCCAACTATATGAAGTCTCTGTGGAAGGAGTGTGGGGTAACTTATAAGTTCACCACTCCTTACCACCCTCAAGGTAATGGGTTGGTTGAAAGATTCAACCGTACCCTTAAAGGCATGATCATGGGTCTTGAAGAACCAATGAGGCGTAAATGGGACGTCCTCTTGCCATGCCTGTTGTTCGCTTACCGTGAGGTGCCACAGAAGTCTCTAGGGTTCAGCCCCTTTGAGCTTTTGTATGGTCACCCGGTAAGAGGACCTTTAAGTCTGGTCAAAGAAGGCTGGGAGCAATCTCCCAGGAAACCTCCCCAGGATGTATACAGTTACATGCTGGCCTTTAGGAACCAGACTAGGCGCTTCAGGGATCTTGCTCAGGCAAATCTGGAGGCCAGCCAGGAGGAGATGAAGCGGTGGTACGACCAGAAGGCCACTCTGGTAGAGCTTCAGCCTGGACAGAAAGTTTGGGTCATGTCCCCTGTGGAACCTTGTGCGCTCAAGGACAGGTGGACTGGACCATTTGAGGTTGTGGAGAAGAAGAGCGATGTCACCTACCTGGTGGATTTAAAGTCTCCCAGGAACCCCTTGCGGGTCCTGCATGTCAACCGTTTGAAGCCCCACTTAGAAAGGTCCGAAGTGGGCATGCTCCTAGCTACAGATGCTGGAATGGAGGAGGAGAGTGAGCCTCTTCCTGACCTCCTGTATGCAAAAGAGCAAGATGGGTCAGTGGATGGTGTTGTCCTCTCTGACACACTGACCCCTGAACAGCAGCAGGATTGTCGCCATTTGTTGGGGCAATTCCCTGATCTGTTTTCCTTGATTCCTGGTGTTACTCAGTGGTGTGTCCATGATGTAGACACCGGGGACAGCACTCCTGTCAAGCACAAGGCTTACAGAGTGACTGACAAGGTCAGAGCATACATCAAGGAGGAGGTCTCCAAGATGTTTGCCCTAGGGGTGGTTGAGTCCTCTAGCAGTCCTTGGGCCAGCCCCGTGGTCTTGGTTCCAAAGGCTGCAGCGCCTGGTGCTTCACCGGAACTTCGGTTCTGTGTGGATTACCGAGGACTCAATTCAGTCACCAAGACTGACGCGCACCCCATCCCCAGAGCTGATGAGCTCATCGATCGGTTAGGGGCTGCCCGGTACCTTAGTACGTTTGATCTAACGTCTGGGTACTGGCAGATCGCCTTGACCGATGGGGCAAAAGAGAGGTCAGCATTCTCCACACCAGATGGGCACTACCAGTTCCGGGTTATGCCCTTTGGGATGAAGAATGCCCCTGCCACCTTCCAGAGGTTGGTCAACCAGGTCTTGGCTGGACTGGAGGATTTCAGTGCCGCCTACCTGGACGACATCGCAGTGTTCAGCGCCAGCTGGGAGGAACACTTGTGCCACCTCCAGGAAGTGTTGTTGGCCCTGCGCAGAGCAGGCCTCACAATCAAAGCCAGTAAGTGCCAGATTGGGCAGGGTTCAGTGGTGTACTTGGGGCACCAAGTAGGGAGCGGCAAGGTGGCCCCCCTGCAACCCAAGATTGATACCATCCTGGCATGGGCACCGCCCAAAACCCAGACTCAGGTGAGAGCCTTCTTGGGTCTCACGGGTTATTACAGGAGGTTTGTCAAGGATTATGGTAACATTGTGCACCCCTTGACTTCGCTGACTTCCAGGAAGCAGCCCCGACTGGTGAACTGGACTGACGCCTGTCAGACGGCCTTTGACACCCTGAAAACTGCAATGTGCACAGCACCCATACTCCAGGCACCCGACTTTTCGAAAGAATTTGTTGTCCAGACGGACGCTTCAGAGCATGGCGTGGGGGCTGTTCTAGCTCAGGTGAATGAAGAGGGCCGAGACTTACCTGTAGCCTTCATCAGCAGGAGGTTACTTCCCAGGGAACAGAGGTGGAGTGCGATAGAAAGAGAAGCATTTGCTGTGGTCTGGGCACTGAAAAAGCTGAGACCCTACCTGTTTGGGACTCACTTCCGGGTGCAGACAGACCACAGGCCCCTCAGATGGTTGATGCAGATGAGGGGTGAGAATCCAAAGCTGTTGAGGTGGTCCATTTCCCTACAGGGGATGGACTTCACGGTGGAACACCGCCCTGGCACAGATCACGCCAATGCTGATGGTCTGTCCAGATTTTTCCGCCTTAGTGATGAGGACTCCCTAGGGTAAGGGTAGTTCTCCCCACATTTCAGCTGGAGGGGACACGTGTTAGACCTGGCATCATTGGCATGAGTCTCTCCTCCGTTTTTTCTGTTTGCCTCCTCTGTTTACGATGTTTTTGCTGGTATATGCTTTGGGCACTGTGCCACTGCTGATCAGTGCCACAGTGCAAGTGCTCCCTATGTGAAATTGCTGTATTGGTTGACTTCCATGTTTGGCTTATTTGGTTTACTATCAGTCCCTAGTAGAGTGCACCAAGAGTGCCAGGGCTTGTAAATACAAATGCTGCTAGTGGGCCTGCAGCACATGTTGTGCCACCCACAAGAGCGGCCTAGTAAAAGTATGTCTGAAGGTCTGCCATTGCCAGACCACGTGCAGTCTGACTGTCACGAGGACTGCGCAAGTACACCTACTTGCCAGTCCCTAAACCTTCCCTTAACTTCATGTTAGTCACCCCTATGGTAGGCCCACGGGCAGGGTGCATTGTAGGCCTAAGGTAGGACAAGCCTGACAAGGTTGGCATGTCCTAATAGTGAATTACATCCATAGTCGTTTTTCACTATTGTAAGGTAACCTGCTCTCCATCAGTTAGAATGGGCTGCCAGGATTATTAATGCTATAATCCTAGCGGGCTCGGGGAGCATGGTGCAATGTCGAGTTTGGTATCCCTGAACTCAGGGTTTAATAACGCATCCGTTTGTGGGGATGGTTTTTGGACTCTGTGTTTGAAAATAGCACTTTTAGAAAGTAGCTATTTTCTTGTCTAATTGTCTACCGGTCTCTGCTGGTTCTGGTGTGCGTGTGACAGGAGCTGGGTGGCTCCAGAGAATCTGAATGAGTCAGTGTGGGATGAGTGGGGCATTTGCATTGAGAGTAGGGGAGAGTAGCTCTTGATAGCCTGCCCTGCCTGATACAATGTTGGCTCCGCCCCCCTGCCAGGCGACTGATGACTCTGTGCCTGCCTGGGACTTTCCTGGCCCGCCTCCTGCCGGGCAGCTGATGGCCCTGCCCCTGCCAGTGACAATGCTGGCTCCGCTCCTGCTGAGCGGCTGAGGACTCTGCCCTGCCCAGTGAATAGGCCAGGTGCTCTGGCCTGGCAACACCCACAACAAACCCAGGATGGGGGGAAATTCCCCAGCATGGACAAAGGGATCAAAGCCAAAAAGGGGTATAAGAGAAGGACCCCTGAACCAAGAATTCAGATCACTTCTGACAAGGAAACCTGAACCAAGGACAAGAAGCCTGCTGATCTAAGGACTGCCTACCCCTTCTGCCAGAGTGCTGTTTGTTGGGGGAATCCTGCATTGCTTCTTTATTTTTGCCAAGGAACCAGGAGAGAGGAACTGTGTGTGTACTCTCACTCTTTGCTGAGAAAATCTCCAAGGGCTGGAAGAGTGCCAGTCTCCTGTTGAAGTCACAGGGCTAAAGGACTTCATCTGCTTAAAGTGCTATTTGCTGGAGTTTGTGAATCCAGCACCTTTGAAAGAATCCAGCAATCTCGACGCCGACGGACGCCGCCGAATCCAGCTCGACATCGTGAGTAACGGCTCCAGTGTCCCGCTTCCTCGACGCCGGCCGCCGGGCCCGATCGACGCCAGCAGCAACGCCAGTGAGTAGTGAGTTCGGCTCCAGCTCCAAGTGACCCCGTGTCTGCACCGCTGCTGATCGCATCGACTTCGAGCCCTCTCGACGCCGTGAGCGCTGCTCACTCTTGCAACATCGACATCGACGACGCCGTATCCTGCTTCATCCCGTGAGCGCTGCTCCCGCCTAACTTCGGTCGACGCCGCTGCAGATCGCCCCGACTCCGAGGCCCGATCGACGCCGAAGACGCAACGCCGGACATCTCGACGCCGCTGATCATCGAGTGCTTCACTTTTCCAAGGTACTGTGTTGTTGGGGTCTGGGCGACTCCGGGCTCGACGTAGCGCTCCTCGCGGTCGACGCCGAACCTTTGGATTAACTTTGCCTCGACGTCGTGTGACTCCCGTGTGGGTTACATTGTTGCCAAGAACTGTGTTTTAGAGAAGAAGAGTTGCTTTTGATACTAAAGACTTTTGTGCTAAGAAGAAACCGTGCTTGAACTATTATTTTTCCTTCCAAGAGTATTTATTGAGACTGTGGTATATTTTTGTCGTTATTTGGTCTTGTGCTAAGCCTTATATAAAAATACTTATTTTTATAATACTACTGTGTCGTGTCCATTTGTAGTGTATTCACTTTATTACTGTATGTGGTCATAAATGCTTAACGCACTGCCTCTGAGATAAGCCTGTCTGCTTTGCCAAGCTACCAAGGGGGTGAGCAGGGGTTGTCTAAGTGTGTGATCTCCTTGCCCTGACTAGAAAAGGTGTGTCCCTATTTGTCAGAAGTGTATACCTCTGCCAACTAGAGACAGCCGCTTCTAACACCTCTATTATCAAATCCCGGGGTAATTGCTCCCCACCTATTTGTATTGGGCCAATTTGGTCCCGGAGTTCTGGCCAATGGCCCAAGCGGGAAGTTGTATTGCCCTGTCCCAAGACTAATCATCGGGTGGGGACGGTCGTTATTAAATCTGGGTCTAGTTTCCTCACCCCAGTAAGTGACTCTTGCGTTCCTTCTAGGCCTGGAAATATTGGGGGAAGTCACAGTTTGATTTTTGTTATAAAAGAATTTCAGGGTAAGGGGGATTATGGAACCGCTTCTACGTTGAGGTGGGAAGATGTTAGCAAGGATATTTGGGAGTACTTCTGCGCTGGCAAAATTCAAAACTACGCAGTCCCCTTTAAATTTCTTTGGCTTGTTCCCAATCCATGATACCCTCCTTGTCGTGACAATTTCCCCCGCTAGCTGGTCAACTCCCTGAGATGCCATATACATATTATTGGTAAGCCAGTATAGAGCTTTGTCTTTTAGTCCTTGAGAGGATTCTTTTTGCTCAGGAGATAGGACAGGGATGTTCGCCAATACCAGAACTAAGGGTGAGGCTGCCATGATAAATTGTATTGAATCCTCCCCTAAGTTCAGTGGTGCTGACGCAGCAGATGGTAAAGTTGGCGACTCTCTTATTACATCCTGGATGGGCTCAGATGGTGGTGGCTGCCCTGCCAGAGTGGGCTGTAATTGGCCTTCCGTGAGGCATGTATCAGGACCCGTGCCCACCTCTGCTGTGACTACTGGTTTAATAACATGGGTGGCTAAGTTATCCAAATCATTGACCAGCTTGGTTTGCGACCCACCCATCTTTTTTACTTCTGCTGTTAGTTTGTCTATTTTCCCAATGAGTGGCTTAATGATGGTCCTAATTTTAATATCTATCATATCCGAGATCCTATTAAATAGGTCGTCGTCAGTGATTTGTCTAAACTCTTCTGGGTCTTCATGCTCCACATTTTTCCCTTTATGTCTAAGTGGTGGGGTAGGCTTTTTCTTTCCTGTCTGTTTACCCCCACGTTTAGCTTGTGACTTTCTGCAGTTTCTCACTGGCCGGGCAACAGGCAACGAAGGTGAGGGGACTTCCGCTGCGGTATTGTGCTGTTGCTCGGAGTCAGATACTACATGTAATGAAAGGTCAACTAACAGGTCAGAATTTTCTTCGACATTACTGATATCTTGGGAATTAGTGTCGAGAATATAGGTCGTGGGATCAGATGGTCGGGTCCCAGACAATTGTGCATCAGAGGCAGGACTCAGTGGGCGCAAGATTGGAGATTGACTCAAGCCTAGAGATTCCCTTCTCTCGTTATTTATTTTCTTAACCACTTGGACTAAGAAACATTCTAAAGTGTTAAGTGGTTCTGAAGTCACAGGGGCCGGTTTTCTAGGCATGTTTATAAAGTTCAAAAATGCTAACAAGGGTCAAGGGTGGCACTCAATAGGTTGGATGATATAATAAAGCTAGGTCACAGTATTAACAAAGCTATTATATAAGAATAAAACAAAACAGAACTATACAACAATAAACAGTTTCGGTTGTTCCGCAAGAACCTGCTTTGGTTCAGATAGGCAAGGTCTAAACCTTTTTCTGTGTCAGTGAAATCGGTAACAATCGATGTCAATAGGCCAAGACGATTTCCTCGTTTAACACAGTACCTTGGCTGGTCCACAATGGGGTGTTAGAGAGGTGGCCCAGCCCGGCCTCCTTTGGCCCTGGACGGCCACAGACGGTCCCGCCCTTGTCCCGGGCTTCTCCCGGGACGCTCCCGCGCGCTCCCGCGCAGCGGGGCTCTGTTGATATTTTTATATGGCCGGGGGAGGAAGGAGAGGGAGGAGCCTGCAGGGAGAGCTGCCCAGGTGGCTTCAGTGTGGGCGGGCGGGCGGGCGCTCCTGGGACAGGTAGTCCTGCGCCTCCGCCGGCTCGCAGCCCTGCAGGTTTCAATGGCAGAGTTTCCAATCCGCTTGTTAGTTAATTTCAGACCGACCTCCCGGCCGACGCGGGACCCGCGCAGCGGGTACCGCTAGGTGCAGGCTTCAAGGAGAAGGAGAAAAAAGTTGATTCCGCCTCCTCGAACAGAGTGCTGCCTGGAAAACGCTGAGCAAGGTATCCCACTGGAATCCTAATACTGTGATCTTAAGAACGAACCACAGATGGAGGAGCCTGCAGGGAGAGCTGCCCAGGTGGCTTCAGTGTGGGCGGGCGGGCGGGCGCTCCTGGGACAGGTAGTCCTGCGCCTCCACCGGCTCGCAGCCCTGCAGGTTTCAATGGCAGAGTTTCCAATCCGCTTGTTAGTTAATTTCAGACCGACCTCCCGGCCGACGCGGGACCCGCGCAGCGGGTACCGCTAGGTGCAGGCTTCAAGGAGAAGGAGAAAAAAGTTGATTCCGCCGCCTCGAACTGAGTGCTGCCTGGAAAACGCTGAGCAAGGTATCCCACTGGAATCCTAATACTGTGATCTTAAGAATGAACCACAGGGGGAGGAGCCTGCAGGGAGAGCTGCCCAGGTGGCTTCAGTGTGGGCGGGCGGGCGGGCGCTCCTGGGACAGGTAGTCCTGCGCCTCCGCCGGCTCGCAGCCCTGCAGGTTTCAATGGCAGAGTTTCCAATCCGCTTGTTAGTTAATTTCAGACCGACCTCCCGGCCGACGCGGGACCCGCGCAGCGGGTACCGCTAGGTGCAGGCTTCAAGGAGAAGGAGAAAAAAGTTGATTCCGCCGCCTCGAACAGAGTGCTGCCTGGAAAACGCTGAGCAAGGTACCATAAGTGAAACACGTCCTCATGCCCCGCTCCCCCGAACCCGCATCACCCCACTTGATTTTAGGTTACTTTCGACTGTGGTCATTGCATGAAGGATTTTGCTGCTCTAGTGTTACGGTATAATCCTTCTGCTGAAAGGAGCCCTTGTACCCTTGTAGTCTTAGAATTGAAACCTGATGGGCCCAAGCAGCCTGTCTCTGACGAGGACAAAAGAATGAATACTGAGTTAACAGCAATACTCTTCTGATAAAAGTGGAAGAGACCGAGCAAAATATGTCATGGTATTGACTGGCTAAAATGCTCCATCCCGATTTTCAGGTGGGCCAGTCACTCTCGGCGCTCCTAGCCGTGGGCATACCTGAAACACCCTACCCAACACCGCCACTCTGCTCCCCCCTAACCCCTTCCCGCCTCTCCCCCTCTTCCTCCGAATCCTCCACATAGTCCATTGGCATCAAGTCCTCCTGCCCAGCACCGGGCCCCTCCTTCCACTCATCCCCTCGTCCCCCTTTGAGCTCCACTCCACTCCGCCCTACAATCACCTCCCCCGGCTCAACAATGGGTGAACCAGGTGAATCTACCACAATAAACCCAACCTTGTCAACAGCGCAAACTCCCCTGGAGTCATACTCGATACAAAACGCCATCTACCCTCCCGATTAAAACAATTGCCCCAGGTAATGCAACTATCTCGCGAATAAGCTGAAACTCACTGGGGGCTCTAGCCCATAACCAACTGCGGAACATCGACAGCATGGACCTCCCACTTACAAGAAGGACCGACCGAAGGCCCAACCCTTTTCGGGGAACGCAATTAGCAACTGGAACTCCCTACCGCCTCTGCTTCGAACCACCAACTCCTCCCCGGCTGACAAAACTGACCCCCAAGTTCCCCCCCCCCCTTCCAGACACTTCCAAATGTAATGCCTGCCCCCCACTATTAGCTGCAGGCCGACCTTTTAGTAAACAAAATTTGCATTCTCTGTGACTCTGTCAGTGTTGACCCCCTGTGAACGTGTGGTCCGCTAGGCTGCCATAAATGCGACAACACCCTTTCTCCTGTGCTTGGTACTCCCAGTAACAAGCACCCATCACAGGTCCCATGCAACACACTGCTTGCTACCCCACCATCGCCCACGGAACCCGTGTTCCTGTGTTTGAGTGTCCTCCATTGATTGCAGTATCATGCCTCCACCTGCTGCTTGCCCCTTTTATAACCTGCACACATGTCACTTTCCTCTTGTAATGCACAGTCCGCCACCTCTTGCATTTTATTTGCGCCAGATTGTCACTGTTGCCACATGTACCATAACGTTGCTTTTGCCATTCATTCACTTGTACTGCTCCCGTATCAGGTCCGTTCCTATCGTGAAGCGCTCCGACACCTTCAAGTAAAGTCCGCGCCATCCAAAACGCATAAATAAATAAATAGTACTCTGCATCTGATCAACCGCTTTGGATCTCCATCCCCAAACCCTGGTGGCCGTGCTGACCCTCCAGGGGTAGGGGGGGAGGGGACGCACCGCCCCGCTTCCCCTTGCGCTTCCAAGCATGGTCCCTCGTGGGAGCGCGACCGCCCATACCAGGCAGAGCCGGCCCATCCCCTCGGTCGAGTGGGGCCGCATGCTGCCCTCCCGAGCGCCTATCTCAGCGTCCCTGCCCATCATGCCCCCCCGCGCCCGTCGTGCCTCCCCCCCACCCGCCCAGCTCCCTCTGGACACCCCCCTCGAAAGCCTCCCCCCCAAAACGGGCCTCCCGCCCACACATGGTCCGCCCCCCTCCCCCCAACCCGTACCCCCCCCTCCGTACACTCGGCGCAACAGCTCCTCCCCCCCAGGCTCTCAACGTCTGCCCCCCCCTCACCCCCCAGCCCGCCCCCACCTTATCGCCATCTATTGATTACCAGATCCGGAGTGGTAACTTATCCCCCCCCCCCGGTGTTCCTGATTACTGCGCACTTCGGGAAATGCAGCTACGAGCTCGGCTTTTAGGAGCCTGGCAGAGTTGGGCTAGAAACTTGCTTGTCTCCGCCGTTCAGAGCTGCGCATCCTCACGTCAGGGACAAGTAAACGCCGTATAATTTAAGCGGTAGCTCCCCTGTCGCTGTCATTAACGAGCTGCCCGCTATACCAAACACGTGAAGCATATTAAAACCTAATGCGCTGCATACTGCACAAGGACAGACCCGCCGTACCAGATGGTGGTGCACGTGCAGAGCTACCTGCCGCTTAGGCTCAGCCGCCGTCACCCCCGATGAGCTCGCCCCTTCCCCTTGCCCCGCACCCCGGCCGCGTCCTGACCACACCGCCCTCTCGTCAGGCCCTGCGATGAGCCCCACCCACCCACTTCCTACCTGGGGCATGCACGCGGCGGCACCACTGCTAATCCGGATGCAGTAGCATCGCCAGCGGCGCGCCGCAGCGGCCTCACCACACCGGCCCTCCAGGACCCGCGTTTCGTTGTTGCGTGCCGTCTGCCTCCGCTCCTCACTCCACCGACAACCACGACTCCAAGCCCCAACCAGGCCCCCCCCCCATGGACAACCAAAAGATGACCATGCCCCCCCACGCGACGCTACTCCATTAAAATAATTGCCTCCGCCACATCCTCGCCCGGCTGCTGTGTCACCAGCCACCAAAATCAATCAATCAATCAATCAATGACACTTATATAGCGCGCTACCTACCCGTAGGGTCTCAAGGCGCTTGGGGGAGGGGGGGGTGCCGCTACTGCTCGAACAGCCAGGTCTTCAGCTTCTTCCTGAAGGAGAGGTGGTCTTGGGTCTGGCGCAGGTCGGTCGGGAGGGAGTTCCAGGTCTTGGCGGCCAGGTAGGAGAAGGACCTTCCTCCTGTTGTCGCTCTTCGGATGCGGGGGACGGCGGCGAGGGCGTGACTGGTCGATCGGAGATGGCGTTTGGGAACGTAGAAGTTGAGGCGGCTGTTGAGGTAACTCGGGCCTTGGTTGTGTAGGGCTTTGTGTGCGTGGGTGAGGAGCCGGAAGGTAATTCTCTTGTTGACCGGGAGCCAGTGCAGGTCTTTCAGGTGTCTGGAGATGTGGCTGTGTCTGGTGACCTGTAACACAAAATGTCACACAAAATGTCCTGTTTTAAAGGGGCCAGCCCAAAAGCAGCCCAAAACTAGCCCACCCCAGCCCAAGGCTACTAACTAGCCCAAAACCAGCCCACGTACGGTGCTGGCTCTATCCCCCCCCTCCTCCCCCGGCCCCAACACTCCCCGGGGGTGGCAGGCCTCCCGCTGGTCGGCCGCCCCCCCAAATCCCCATTAGGGTTAACATGGCAGTTCCCCCCGGAGCGTGAATGTAATGAGATGGTCCTGCATCCACGCGGGCTGGCACGCAAGTTAATTAATAAATAGCCCAGCGCTCTGGGCAGGGCCGTTTCTGCCATTAGGCAGGACTAGGCGGCCTCCTAGGGCGGCAAAATGAGGAGGGCGGCAAAAATCATCCGGGCAGCTGCACCGAGTGCACTGTGTACAGTGCAAACGCACCTGCTGCTTGTCCACCGCAGCTTAGAGTGCACCCTAGTACAGTGTCGGGCTGGCGGCGCACCCTAGAAGAGTGGCGTGTGTGGAGCGGGCGGGTCGAGACACACTAACAGTGTAAGTGTGGGTCCCCAGGGCCGTCAATCTTGCAGCGCGGGATTGCGCTACCAATGACGGCCCTGGGCAACATTTGTGGCCAATCCGTGAGCAGCGCTTCTGCTGCCAGTGACGGTGACGCGCACCACCCTCTCTCTCGCCGCGCGGGGGACGGACTGTGTGTGTCGGCTGGCGCGCTGCTCTGGTGCCTCTTGGTGGACGTCACGTGGATGGTGAGGTAAATTAATTTATTACTAATACTGCTGCTGCCACCTGCCACACAGTCTTGTCCCGACTCCCGGCCCTCTTTTTTTACTGCCTCCAGCACAAAGCCTTGGATGTACCACCGTACCTGACTAGTTTCACCCCGAGAGCAGTGCACTGGTGAGTCAGCGAAGGCCGCTGCCGCTGCGAACGTGGGTGTAAAAAAATATAAATATTTTGGATGCTGCAATGCATTAATATGCTCACTGTGACTAAGGCCTGTTATTGTAATTGTAAATGAGGCCTGTGAGTCTCCGAGCTCGTCCCAGAGACTGGCGAACTAGGAAGTGGTGTCATCATGAAAGATAGAAGTTGTCTAATGTACCCGTCAGCATCACTGAAAAAGCCTCTGTTTTGAGAACTTCGCACATACTGCTTTGTAAATGGCAGTTTCTTTTGACTTTGCCAAGTACACCCAAATGCAGCTGATTTTTAAAATAGCGAAGAGCAGCAAATGGCCCTTTCCACTGTGAGTCTGAGCACAGTTACAGACACGAAAACATTTGGGCGAAGCGACCCAAGCGTTCGTGGGGCAGTCTCGAATATATGTCCGATCCAGGAGGTGTTATTTATTGCTTTGTGTTTTGTTTACATTTTTTTAATCAACAGTTTTTTTATTGATAGTTTATAGTGTAACCATAAAGAGCAGCACAAAGCTCACACAGACCAAAGCTTTATGGTAATACTGCGGTTGACGCTGATATGAGAGGAGTGAATAACTGGTGAGCAGACGGGGCCCCGGGATGTCTCCTCAGGGCACAGGTGGCACCTTCTGCAGTTCCCGCTCTTTTGTTTCGAAATGTGATCAAACCGTCGAAGCACCTGTGTTGGCGCACAGTGGGCGCAACGCACGTGCCCTGCGTGCAGTTACTGCTGCGTGCCTGATGCAAGGGAGTGTGGCAGTTTCTTTTGACTTTGCCAAGTACACCCCAATGCAGCTGATTTTAAAAATAGCGAAGAGCAGCAAATGGCCCTTTCCACTGTGAGTCTGAGCACAGTTACAGACACGAAAACATTTGGGCGAAGCGACCCAAGCGTTCGTGGGGCAGTCTCGAATATATGTCTGATCCAGGAGGTGTTATTTATTGCTTTGTGTTTTGTTTAAATTTTTTTAATCAACAGTTTTTTTATTGACATTTTAGAAGTTGTCTAATGCCTAAATGAGCTTCGCAGATATTGGTAGGCTTCGTTTCTAGATAGCCTGATGATAAAGTGAGTTCTCAGACACAGTTAATACTTTGGATGTTTTTTGCCTGTGGCAAGGAAACTCTGCACTCATGCAAGCTGATGTTTTAAAATGTTTATTAGCAAAAGAAAAATGTATCAGTGAATCACAGAATTGGTGAACAAAGAGGTCTCCTAGCAGTAGCAACCGCAAAACAGTCAGCGCAACTGAACAAACGTGCAGTATTTTACACAGAGGCTTTTTTCCATTGGGAAGCACGAGGTCTCAGTAATGCGCTCAGCCGCTATTTTATACAGTAATCTAGGAACAGAGGTCCGCAGAGTGGTGGGCCTGTGGTCTTCTTAAATTAGTATGTGTGTACTTGACTTGTACATCAGGTATGACCAGGTGGGCTGCATTTTATCATGCTTCACCCAACAATATGTTGTGCAATGTGTTAATTGTGTATCGGCAGCGGTGGCAAAGCACTTTGCATGGGAGGGTGCTGAAGATGAACTGGAGGTGCAGGACGGCCGTCGGCATTGCTGGCAGGGGCAATGTGTGGTGCAAGCTGCAGTGGCCTCTTGGCGACGGCCGTGGCACTTATTTTGTGTACAAATTAAGCACTGGTAGTGGGTATACTTTTGTGAAATTACACTCAACTGCTCTGCCCTCGCCTTAGTTCCAAACTATTGGCAAGTTTGGGGTAGAGGCCCGAGATGGAGGAAGAACCATGGCTTTAGTTTCTGCACTCCTAGTGAGACTTGTGAACACGTGTGTGATGATGCTGGGAGAGTGTTAATGTATTTATTCTTCTAGCCTGGATGAAGGAGGAAGAGAGTGATGGTAGAAAAAAGGAGGGGGCGGCATTTTTCAATTCTCGCCTAGGGCGGCAAAACACCTTGAAACGGCCCTGGCTCTGGGCGTGGTTTGGTACGTTGCTGGCCACCACAGTACCAACACGTGGGGTTATTGCTTAGGGCCTAGCACAACACTACAGGGCCTTTGGGAGGACAGGGGGGGAGCGTTGACTTCACATAGCTAACCATAGATTTGTTCTTGGGGTGCAGGTAGGACTGTAGTGGTATAATTACCGGTTTGCCAGGGATGGCACGTGTTAAACCAAAACGTACCCCCCAGATTTCCAAAATTCACTCTAAGGAACGTGCGATAACATTTTTGGAATTTTTAAAGGAACACAACATAATTTAAATGGTGTGCTGCTGCGAACGTGCTCTTTCGTTATTATTGTATTCTTTAGTGTTTGGACAATCCGTTTTGAAAAATCCAGCAGGTGGCGCTGTGTCTTCGCCTACAATCGTTTAAATAGCGAGAACTGTATCAATTATAAGCCGACATAGGTGTGACACAAGCTCGGCCCTCCAATTGGCCCTATTCTCGCCCAAGTGATGCGTAAAGCAGGTGGAAGCAGAACAGAGAGAAAGTAGCAACCCCATGGCGTCCGCAGGCGCACTGTACGCCCTCGGGATGTCCCTGGACGTGAGCGGGGTGCTTCAGGCCGCTGCCTTGCTGTGCGTCGCCGGGTTGTTGCTGAAAGTCGTCACGCTCTATCTCCAAAATAGGAAGCTGGCTGCAGGTTTTGCAAGTTTCCCCGGACCACCCAAACACTGGTTCTTTGGTCACGCCAAGGAGGTAAGAAGGGTGGGATTTCCCAGCGCTTTGACTCGTTCGGTCAGCCGGTCGAGGTGTAGTTAACAGCGGCTTGTCTACTGAAGTCGCAGAGGAGGGCGCAAGAAGCACTACATTTCTATTGGGGTCAGGGACAGCCTTGGAATATCCGAGCCAGGGGCTTGGCTTGCTTCCAAAGCACTAGCTGAGCTATCAAAAGAGGTAATCAGGCAGAGATATCACGAAAAAAATATATAACGGCTTTCAAATTGAAAATATGCTTTTCAACATTTAAAAAAAAAAAAAATTCAACATGTGTCGCTGTCTCAATTATGTGCATCCAGAAACATCGCTGAATTGAGTGACATTTATTCAAATTAAATGTAACAGGAATACCCTATGCCCTAACGACATTTCCACATGTTGCCCAAAATGTGTCACTTTCTCATGTCTTCTATTTAGATACCTAATAATGTTATTACATGTGAAGCAAGTTTATTTTATATTAACTATACATAAGTGAGGTTTTTGTAGAGCACAGGTCGTGTCGTGAGTTACTTCAATGTGCCCTCAAACCGGATTGTTAAGGACACAGATGAATAATGTAATTAAATGATGGGGTGGGGATCACACAATTTGGCCAAGTGTGGAAGCCATGATTTGAGCGCAGGATTGCATAGTGTAGAGTTCAGTGACTTTAGGGTTAAATCTTTTTCTTCTCCTCAATGTCCCACACCATGGCTCTGTTTTCAGTAGTCCAAATAATGTTATTCAGTTAGTGTTGGTCTATATAGTTCAGTAAATTCGCTTATCATGCCGTAGATGAAACCATTGTATACACTCATACAAACATAAGTTTCAAAGGTGTGTTTTTCTGTCTGGAATATTTTCCCAGAATAAAGATCAAACACAGCGACTGAATATGTCTGTCTGAAAACATGCCACAGGAGCAAACTCTCTGGTGCCACAGGAGCAAATTCTCTGGTGTCTCCGAGATGTCTTTGTTTTTAGCCAGTTAATTAATTGCAGCCTTTGATGATGTGTTGAGTCTCTCCTAAAACCGGTTTGTTTTTCAAGTCAGCATAACCCGAAGTAATATTAACATAAAATACACTGTTAGCTCACTTGGCTTGGCAAACAGATTGATTTTAGGAGAGGCCTACACTTTAATGAGTGCAACTAAATAATTAAGAAAACAAAGAGATGGGGACGCCCCCGAATTTGCTCCTCCGGTATAGGGCTTAAAGGAGATTTAGTTGTCATGCAGAATGCTTCAGAGACGGGCTGAGGGGATATTCCAGCCCCTCAGTTCCCCAGTCAATTGTCACAGACGTTGGTCATTTTTACGGCGTTCTCCTCAATGTTATTTGCAAAAAGTACACTCGCTCTCCCATTTTCACCTTGAGTAAAGTGTATTATAAGTCATGCAGCCATGTAACAAACCATGCTTCTAAAATCTGCACTCATGTATGCACAGGAAAACCATAGCCATATGATATGTCCTTTTGGGACTACGCAGAAGTGAGAGTGGAGCAAACCATGAAGTGTATGAGTTACAGGTGAAAACAGTAAGGGGGCTATACGTTTTGCCAGGAGTGAGATGCATGTGATCCAAGGGCATGCACTGGATACCAATATATGATGTATATGGCATGCCAACACAACGCATGCCATTACAACGCGGTTGTAACAACGCAAGTGCTGTTAAAATACGTTACAATTACAACGCACACTTTTACCACGCATGCCATTACAACGAAAACAAAATGCGTGGTAAAGGCATAGACTTGGTAAAAGTGGTTAGGGTAAGTAATGGTATGCATATGTGTGTGTGTGTGTGTGTGTGTGTGTGTATGTATATATTTATATATGAGTATATATATATATATATATATATATATATATATATATATATGTGTGAGTGTGTGTGTATATATATATATATATATATATATATATATATATATATATTCACTGAAAAAACCATAGGTTATAGACCATATATAGTTAGGAATTAGCATTTAAAAAACCTTATTTTACTCACACAAAACCATTGAAATTCCATATATAGTTAGTTGTACTAACTATATATCGCGCACCCGCAATCCACTGCTGATGATGTCACATATTACATCATTCATGACATGGTCAGTGACATCACTGATGACATCACTGATGACATCTCAAATGACATCACTGATGACATCACTGATGACATCTCATTTGACATTACTCATGACATCATTCATGTGATGATACGATGAACCTCTTCAGACTCTAATATAACCGTAGATACACTCAGTGTAAACAGACACTCACAGACTGTCACTCATCCATGGAGTTACTCACACACCTAATCAGTCTTGCAAAGAATCAATCACACCTCCATTTGCTCAACTATATCGTTAAACACACCTTACTTATTGAAACATATAATAACACATATTTACTCTGTTATACAATCCCTGATACAAGTTCACAATAATCCATACAGCCACTCACACATTCACTGGCTCTTATGCACAGTTATTTATATATGTCAACTACCACATGTACTGTGTTTTACATATGTACTTATTTTGACATGTAGCACTGAGATATCTATTCACTCACCAATACAGTCATGCACACAGTCAACCGCCCATACAGCTGTTTCCACATGCACTTTTGAACCCATACATCTATGCACAGAGTCATACACCTCCCAGCCACCCACACACACTCTCAGTCTCCAATACAAATGCTTGGGCAACCAATCAATAACCCATATAGTTACTCATATAGCTAATGATCAACACATGCAGCAGTTTACAGAACAACAGACATAATGATGCACAAATTAAGACAGTTTAGTCACTAACCCATGCGCTCAGTGAGACACATTTAACCACTCACTCATACAGTCAGTCATGCACCTACTAAATTCATCATCCAGACACTTATACATCCACTCATTCTTCAATATATAAGACATATTTTAACTTTACAGAAACATACAGTCACTGGATGTTGTCATCAGTGATGTCATCAGTGATGTCATTTGAGATGTCATCAGTGATGTCATCAGTGATGTCACTGACCATGTCATGAATGATGTAATATGTGACATCATCAGCAGTGGATTGCGGGTGCGCGATATATAGTTAGTACAACTAACTATATATGGAATTTCAATGGTTTTGTGTGAGTAAAATAAGGTTTTTTAAATGCTAATTCCTAACTATATATGGTCTATAACCTATGGTTTTTTCAGTGAATTTTCAAGGTTTTGTAAATGCTAATTCCTAACTATATATGGTCTATAACCTATGGTTTTTTCAGTGAATTTCATAGGTTTTTTAATAGCAAATCTTTATAAAAATAATACATTTTAAATCTAATTTTATATTTTATAATTTTTTTATTTTTTTTTTAATATTATTTTTAGTGCGCTCCCGGGGCGCGGACAGGTGAACGCACGGGTAAGCGCAATCTTGCGGTGCGCCCCAGGGCGCGTACTAATGCGCGTCCCGGAAGCGCTATTGCCGAGAACGAAAACAACATTGTGACGTATCGCGTAGCCGCCACGCCTTGCGTCATAAGACACGTATCGCGTAGCCGCGAGATGCGTCTTATGACGCACCGCGTAAGCGCACCCGGAAGCGCATACGATCGCGCAACGTAAGCGCCCCGATGCGCTTACGATACACGCCCGGGACGCGCCCCGGGGCGCGTAGCGTAAGCGCGTCAAACCATGTGACTTTAAAATAACACTTTTCATTGGTTCAGAACTTTTTTTTTTTCAAATTGTGTGAAACCCACCCATTTCTCTCACTATTGCTTTGTACTTGGAGAGAGCAAGAGCTGTTGTGTCTACTCTATCTCCTACTTTTCTGATCTCCAGCAATGGCTGCAAGAGAGTCATCCAGCAGTGATTCAGAGGGATTTTTAGATGAGGACCCTCCTCAGCAAAAGAAAAAAACCCATTTCATCTGGAAATTTTACGAAATCCCAGAAGGACAGAAAAAAGTCAACGCTCCCAAAGTAACATGCAAAATATGTGGGAGTAGTTTATCCAGAGGCAATCCTCTGAAAAAATATAGTTTTGGGAATGCTAATTTGATCCGGCATGTTAAAAGAAGACACCCTAACAACTTTGCCAGGGAGAGTGTCAGAGAGCTGGCACGGAATGCACCCACAGATGGCGGCAGCACCTCCACTGGTGGAGCAACACCTTCGGGACCACCCCGTGGAAGAATGGTCCCTAACATTCAGCCGGTGTTTGCGGGCATCAAATTTTCGTGCACAGAGTGTGACGAACTGCTCTGCTATGGGGAGCAGAGTGTTGAACTGATTGCCCTAAAGAAGCAGCAACACCGCTGCTCTGCCAGTCCCTAAATTTTCAAATTTTTTTGCTCCTGTTGAGCAGTTTTGCAATCCTTGTTTTTGTTTTTTCCCTTGAAAAAAATCCAAAAAAAAAATAAAATTGTTTTTAAAAAGTCTAAAAAAATATAAAACAACAAAAACAAAAAAAAATATATAAAACAACAAAATCAAAAAAAAAGTTCTTTTCAGAACTACCTCCAATTTTTAAAAAGAAGCTTTATTTTTTTAAAAGTCTGTCATTTTTAATCTCCATGGTACGCTCCCCCGTACGCTCCCCGGTGCGCGTACCGAGCGCTCACCCCCGCGAAAATCGTTTTTTTTTTTTAAATTTTTTTCACCCGCGGGAGCCTTTTATGGCCCCCATATGAAACCTAGGGGGTCAGGGGGTGTGTACCCTGCCCCCTCTTGCTCATTTCCCCCTTTGATTTTTGCCACCTCTTGTGTCTCAATCCTACCGAGACACAAGATGGCGGCCGCTGCGGACTGTTTCGAATGTTTACAGACACCCGAGAACCAATCAGCTTGCCGTGCGCAAGTCGCGTTGCGCGCCTGGAGCGCTCCCCGGTACGCGTACGGAGGAGCGCTCCAGGCGCGGCTCTAGATATATATCTTTTTTTGAACGTTAATTTCTCAAAATCCACTGTAGCACATATATTGAGACCTACAAAAGGCACATCGGGCTACCAGTCCCTACAATTTTGCCAAGTTTCATGCAAATCCATTCAGCCGTTCGGGCTAAAAGTGAGGCCAACCGCCCTATGGAAAACTCAATGTTAAAAACACGTTTTGGGACCCCCCTTTTTTCTCGGCCCCCCCTTGACGAACCCCCCCCAAATTTTCAAGGGCTGCTCAGAAACAAAATGTTCCATTTTCCTGAAAATTTCAGCCAATTCCGTCTACAAACGCCAAAGTTATTAGACATAGAATTTTCAAAAATCCCATAGGGAAAAAATCCTAACTATATATACCTACTGGCGACCGCCAGTAGGTAATATAAAAATATGTATATATATATGTGTGTGTGCGTGTGTGTGTCCAAAGAAACACTCCTACTCCAACAAAGAAGAGGCACGTACTCGAGGTATGTAGGTATAGGGCTTATTTAATATTTCTCAGGTCTCCCATGACCCTGCAACAAGAGGCAGCAGGCTTTATCAATCTAATTGGTGCTATAAATTATTAGGTATATATAGCCCTCAGAAAAAAAAATATAAGGATGTACACAAGGGTCTAAGGGATAGTATTTATTGACCAACTCAACTCCATACCCCTAATCTGATAAACATACAACGTAAGGGAGATAGCCAGTCTATTAAATCAGACAAAGAACCTCTTAATGCTCAGAAGAAATGCACACCAAACTCAGATAGCTTGCCCAGCACTTGGCATGAGTGTGAATTCCATCAGCCCACCCTTTTGGGGGAGCCTCGTCATCTGGAAAACCATGGAGTAGAGTCTATGCAGCCAATGTTGCTCATAGGCTAACAATGTTGGATACTTGACCTCTTACTCCAGATTATCCCAGCCAAAGTGCTTTTCAAAATATGCGAGTGCTGATGGTGTGCAGTGCTGTTATGAACGTGAAAATAAAAATGACTATAAGGGCGAAAAATATGTTTATTGGAGATTGTCCGAATGTCATGGATAAAAACAACCTGATAGTATGGAACAAATTTACTGTCTCACGCAATAGGTAAGGCCGACATGTTTCAGCCGCTATGGCAATATTGCCCGGTTTACTTCAGGACTTAGTAGGTGAAATATGCTACTGCATGAATAAAAAACACTATGTATGAAAAATTGAGTAATTAATGTTTCAAAAGGAATGAGCACATCAGTGGTCAAAGACCACACTACCAGAACTGGATAGCATGTACGTGTAGGTAAGTATGTACTCTTCTTTCCTAAAAAAAACAAAAAGAAGGAAAGTTAAACTGAAAGATGAGGAGCGAAAACATTCAGAGTACAGAGTACATAAACAGAGGCCCATGGTAGTAGCAAAAGTCTAAATAAACAACACTACATCTACAATACTGACATTAGATAGTTAACAAAAGTATAAACGTACAAAAGAAAAAATACACAATGCAGTAATACAATGAAGCGACAATACACCAACAAAGACTAAACTGTAAAACGCCTACGCGCATTTCGGAACACACAAACATATATATAGTTCCTTCTTCAAGGCAAGAGTATGTAAGCCGGTATTTGGGGGGCCGTCTGAATTTAATAGGAACAGCCACCGGATATGTGGTGTAGCAAGCTCACAAAGCGTGAATCAGGATGTATGGCTGTCACAAAGTAGACAAAACAGTCCTAGAGGTCCACTGGTCTGAAAATGTCGAGCCCCTATCGGTATATTATACAGCGGCATATAGAGGAGTAGTGAACATATTGAGGTAGGTGATACAGCAAGAGCTGGCCGAATGGCGGGTGAGTGAAAATCCCAGGATAGGGGAGGAGTGGGAACAGGTCACAGCCTCGGTTTCAATGAAGGGGTACGAAGACATCCAAACAGTAAGCGTTGCCCTATACAGTTTAAAGGGCTCGGGGGCAGGCACCCCAGGATTCGGGAGTTCCTCAAAACGAAGTTCTAATGGTAACAGGAGCTACTGGCCTCAACTGTGGGGGTTGTGGTCTTTTACTGCTGAGGCCCCAGGTTCCGACCTACTATGTCTCCTGAGTAACTGGGTCAAGTACTACCCCTTCAGCACTTGGCTCTCAGCGGTAGCATGAGTCGAGCAGTCAATGCTAATTCAAGGAGAGGTAGGTGCCAGCTATGTGAGAGCTTTATGTACCAAAGAAACTGTTCTTTCCCACAAGAACCAAAGTCTGCTAGAAAACACATGCACTCATAAGAGACTCTGAAGCTTCGAAACTCAGAATAGTCAACCCTTCCCTGGCGTAGCAGAGACCACTAGACTGCACCTCAACATTGTCAGAGAGACTGTAGTGCCTGGAGCTCAGCGCCTCTATTAGTGGGCGTCGGGGAAGCCGATTCACATTGGCGGAGAGAGACTTTTCACAAGAGCCGCAGGTTACTGGGCTCCCTCTGAGAGATGTGGCATTATTGGTGAATATTTACACCAGGGAAGGGCAAAGGTGCAAAAAGAGAATCCGTTCCTGATTTCACTAGAAAGGGAGAAGCCTCGCATATGTTGTTAGAGGCAAAAAAGGTGCTCAACTCATGGAAGGAACATTTAATTCCAGAGTCCCCTGAGAACTCTTAGAAATTCCTGACACAAGTCCTGACACACCTCCAACACTGAATCACCTCCCCAGATGCAAATGCCCAGCACAAATACTGGATACCAGATCACTTCATTGAGACCTATTTCGCTCCAAAAAGTAGTCTATGAAAGAATCCCCTGAACCACTGGCCTCAACCTGGAACATGAGAAAAGAATCCAAGAGCGAGGGGCAAAGTGGGAGCAGCCTGGACTGGAAAAGGGCATAGTCCTTTGCTTCTATCCCCTCTCACCTGAATCTCTCCCCATGCCTGCTACACCGCCTAGCCCCCTGACCGTTTGTGCCCTTTGACTAATCACTCCTTCTCCCCTTGTTGGTGAAAGATCCAATATTTATACTCTGGAGTCTCAGCGAACCCACTGAGAGAGTTCACAGCGCCAAGAGAGCCACTCACAGTAGAGGTATGGTATGGCAACCCTTGCCAAAGCACTCCCTCACCCCTTTTTGGGAAGGATCCAGTATGTAGGCCTTGGAGTCTCAGAGACCCCTCTGAGAGAGTCCACTGTGTATAGGGAGTCTCTCGTAACAGAGATGGGGAAATGATACCACTTCCTCTGGGATCACAACTTACTGTACTTTGGACGCAGCTTTGACTCGTCTACTGGTTTGTGTCCCCGTAACCCTCCCCCTCCTCTTTCCATGTTGTGTCTCTCACTCTCCCCTCCTCTTTCCATCCTCCACTCTGTCTACTTTCCCTGCTCCTACCCCCTCCCCTGAATTTCTCCCCTTGCCTGCTTTTCCCCTTAAGTATATGTCCTTTTTTTTTTGTCTCAACCATACATGTAACTATGTTTGCCAAGCTCTAATAACTGTGTAACCTTTGTAACGATGTAACATGCAACTATGGTCTGATACTCATGTAAATCGCTCTGATACCTCCGGGTCTAGCCAGCGCTGTATAAAACCTTTAAAATAAAATAAATCAAATACACCCTAAAATTAACCTTGGCACCGCAAATCCCATACCCACCCTGAACCCTAAAATTATCCTTTGGCACCCAAAAACCCAAATCCACCCTGAACCTTAACAATACCCTTGGCACTCCAAAACCCATACCCTAGCCTAAAGTTTAAAATAACTCTTGGCACCCCAAAATCCAAACCAAAACTTAAAATTAAAGGCATTTGCGTTGTAATGGTATGTGCTGTAATGGTATTGTGATATGATGATACTTGCGTTGTGATGGCGTGCGTTGTCCCAATTCATTGTAATGGCTGTTTCCCACTGGATACAGACTACTGAATAGAAGCCCTATTGAGTCCAGCCAGAAAAGACATAGGAGTGGCTCAGAACTTGCACTTGTTATAAGCATCCATTGTAAATGCTCTATAAGGTCCACTCAGGAACGACAAAGAAGCAGCTGCGTTCCACACATTAAATAAAGGCAGCCATCTTTAGCGTCTAGGAGGTTCATGATAGAGGCTGCTCTTTAGAATTACAGAAGGCTCAAGGTCATAGTCGGACATGCAAGCCAATTAAAGCACGTATCTAGACAAAACAAAACAGACATGACAAGTTTTTTACTTTTTATTTGCACCACAAAACCTTGTAAAGGTCGAGAGCATCTAACATTTACAATGGACTAATCATATTCTAATTTTAATATTTTGCTTCCTATTAATTCTCTTTTCCTGGGCCCACAGCCAAAACTAGACCAGTTCCACTCCTGGAGCAGACTAGCAGCAGGAAATGTGTCCGCTCTAATTGGTCACCATTGGCCTTTCTCCTACTGGTCCCAGTTCCCACTGTTAAACCTTCTCTGATTGCCTCGATACGGTCTTGGGATGCAAACCTAGTTACTTTCCCACTCTCCCTGGCTGGTGATTTACTCTTTTTGAACACTTGTTATATCCCCCGGTGCTCGGCCAGTTCAAGACATTTCCGGTCATGTGATCAATATTGTTCTCCCTTTTGTTGCTCTTGCTCATAAGCGAGTAGAAAGACTTTCCAATGTTTAACGATTTGGGGAAGAGCACCTGCCCCATCGGATGGCACTCTGTTTTGTTACTGTACACCCCACAATAGTTTGCTGAGGTGTTTGTGTGCCCAGGGCTAGTGGGCGTTGTCTTGCTTCAAGGCATCAGATGAAAGTGGCGGTTTCCTCATGTTTTCACCAGTTCAAACTACTCTAAAATATTCTGCATTTCTTCCCATAACCCATGTGTGCCCTCCACGGTTTGCACAAGACTCCGTTCCAAGATATATTATGTGAATAACAGCCATAGTGCACTTACTGTAAGGGCAAATCAACAGCTCAGCAGTAGGTAAAGAACATACGGCCAGATGTATTAAACAGTTTTACCCATTCTGTGTCTATTGGAAAATGTGTTCGTACATGTGGCCCTTAGTGTTCAGGTTTGTTGGTACACTTGACTGGTTCTTATGTCTGGTGAATTCTATACAGATTAACCAAAACAGATGCTTTGGTAGAATTAACTCTGCCTGGCTCATAGTGTTTTTATCAGAAGGATCCTTGCTATGTGCATTAGTTCAGTAGTCCGCCCGTCTGTCTTAAGTCACCAAATGCAAATAAGTACCATTGCCCCCTGCGGAGAAAAGAAGCAAAGAGAAGTATATGCCACTTGCTCTCTTGTCTTAGACTCAAGATTTTTGGGGATGTTAGGAATACAACAGAGCTTTCATTGAATCTCGTACAGCATAGGAGCAGATTAGGAAGCCAACCCTTGGCCACCACAAATTAGAACAAACTCATATTGGCATTGCATGATATTTATCATTTAATGTGTAATAATCTAAGCCTCTTTAAGAGGTCCATGGGGAAGCAGGAGCTACTGGCCTCAACAGTGGGGGTTGTGGTCTTTTACTGCTGAGGCCCCAGGGTCCGACCTACTATGTCTCCTGAGTAACTGGGTCAAGTACTACCCCTTCAGCACTTGACTCTCAGCGGTAGCATGAGTCGAGCAGTCAATGGTAATTCAAGGAGAGGTAGGTGCCAGCTATGTGAGGGCTTATAACTTGTAATAACCGCAGAACCCCAATAAGGTGATTGTCCAGTCCAATACTGATGCTTAGTGTAAAAAGCAGTACTTATTATGCATTTGTCATAGTAGGTCCCCACCCTGTGGGTACTTTCGTTCCCTCCTCTCCACCTCCACACTATACTAATAGGCGGTGCTCTCAGGTGCTGCCTGTACAAGCGATGCATTTTAAATTCTGGCTTTGAGCTCGCCGATTTGTAAACCGCAAGTCTTACACTGACTTGTCGCACTTCTTCCACCTTACCCCACATGTGTTCCTTAGGAGTCCAGGAGCAATGTGCTCAGCAACGAACAGCTTGCACCACGCCCTTCCCCACTCCAGTAACACAGGTAAAAAGGTATTTTCACATTACTGATCCTACAAAACACAAAATGATTATGCTGCCACCACTGCCCTTTTATCACTTAACTTCTGGTAAGGGCAATAGCCATCTACCTTCATCAGGGTAACACTTGGTGAGCTTCTCCAGGTCTAAGCAGACCTCATTACCTTAAGACAGGCCTTGGGTTGTGGTGCACACTCTTGATTCGTGTTTGCCCATGATCAAAAATCAGTACCAGGGATCGAGATATTGATGCATCTGCAAACTCGGGGCAGGGATGTATATCCGTCACCATGCATGGGGCTTCTACGTCTGAAAAACAGAGACCTAATATGGTCATTTCTTCAAAGAACGGTTCACCTCTTATATTTTGTTAGTAATTAGCAGTGCAGACGCGATATACTCCTCTAAAACCTGTATCAGTATACAGCAAAAGGATTGTCAATTGATCTAATCAGAAACACATATGTTTAAGCTGATCCCACATTGAAGTGCTGCATTCAGGTTGTACATTTTTGCCTACTGTGCCTAGCTTCAAACCATTAGGTCTAATTGGTCCTTGCTTCCCACCTGACGCACTATTGTCACCTTGCTGAGCGACAGGCTTATTCCCTTGGTCGTTTTCATTAGACTTTAATCTCATTAAATATGTTAGTGACCCTCTTATTTATGTTCCTTATCAGGTTCTACGTATCTGTTAGTGTCGTTTTTTCTTTAATATCTTCTCTTCCTACTTTTCATGAAGTCCTTGGGCTAAGATACCATCAGGCATATGTTGTACTCTCTTGTTAATGGTATGACAGTTGGGTTCATAACTGTGACATGCTGCCATATTACGTTTGACACCTTTAGCTAGCATGCAAAGTACAGTTGATACCTTCAACTCACATTTAAAATACTGTAGACACCTTTAAGTGTGCACAAAGTGCTGTTGACACTGTCAGCTACTAAGAACCTTGCTGCTGATTCCTTTAGCAGTATGTACAGATTCAGCTGTATGATGTATGCAGTTATTACCTTCATATAGCAAGCAGAATGAGCTGGCTCCTTCAGCAGTGTGCTAAGTGCCATTTATATTTCAGTTAGAATACAACTTGCTCTTGACCTCTTCAGCGTGTGCTGTTGGCACCCTTGGCATCTTGAGGTATAATAGGTAGTGTTGACACCTTCTGCAGTATGCAAAATGCCATTGTTGCCTTTAACAGTATGAAATGTATTCATGTTTTTAGTAGTACACAACATGGGGTTGACACCTTCCTCAATATACAAAGAACTGTTGATGTTTGTACTTGTACACACCATGGAGCTGACCCATTCATCAATACACAAAGTACTGTTAATGTTTTTAGTAGTACACAACATGAGGTTGACACCTTCCCCATTATGGAAAGTACTGTTGATGTCTTAGTAGTACACAACATGGGGTTGACACCTTCCTCAATATACAAAGAACTGTTGATGTTTTAGTAGTACACAATATGGGGTTGACACCTTCATAAATACACACATTGCTGTTGATGTTTATAGTACTACACATCATGGGGTTGACATATTCCCCATTATGCAAAGTACAGTTGATGTTTTAGTAGTACACAACATGAGGGTGATACCTTCCTCAATATACAAAGAGCTGGTGATGTTTTCAGTAGTATACACCATAGGTCAACACCTTCCCCATAATGCAAAGTATTGTTGATGTTTTTAGTAGTACACAACATAAGGTTGACACCTTTATCAATACACAAAGTGCTGTTGACCAGGGCTAAATGAGCTGGAGCAGAAAATACATTTTTCCATGAGCCCTGCCCTTCTAAGCAACACGCACACACCCGCTAGTCTGTCATTAACTGGGATGGGGCCTTAGCTCGGCTAACCTCCCTTATCTCCTTGCTGCAACAACAATCTTTGTATGCTTTTCTATAAAGTGCATGTTCTTCATTCACTGCAAAGAACAACTCATTATTATTATGGTGCTAAATCTTCAGACCTTCAAGAGACTGGGTCGAAGGATCTGGGGAAAGTGAAATGAAAGCAGGGGGATGCTTTGCCAACCAGTGCCATCTGCTACCTCAGCTGATGATATTGAGGGGTGACCAAACCAAAACCTGGGTTAATGCTCACAATGTGAAAATAAGCGCTGTGGCTATGCTACTAACTCAAACTTACTTGCAGATCATGGGGCGTAAGATGCTAGTATAGCACTGTATGTATCATGACGCTGGAAGAGATGGCTTAACATATTTGTTTGTAAGTGTCTATTCTTTGGTGTATTGTTATAAACTAAGAAAAATATTAAAAGAAAAAAAGGGACTGGGTCGAACTCCTGATCTGTCACTTTCCACATTGTTCCGGAAGTGAAAACCTATCTGATGCTAATAGATTGTGTCACATTTGGTTAGGATTGCAGTAGAACAGAGCCCATGCTTTAAGGCAATAAAACTCAGTTTAATAAACGTCAAGTAGTGTTTGTCTTGTGTGCTTTAATCAACTCTGAAATGACGAAAAAGTTTTAGTGGGGTGAAATACAATTGTGCATGTGCTGCAGAGTAAGAGGATTTGAATTGTTTTTTTTACTATTGGCACAGGTTGAAAGGCATGTGTCAAGCTTGACTCCCCTTTGGACTTCTGTTAAAGTGTTTATGTTTTCCCAGAAAGGCTTGTGTTTCAGGAATGTGTTTGTGATTTTCATTTGTGGACACAATCCTTACTTTTGGTCAATTGTGAGAAAGTGCCCTCTTTCTGATGTACTTTGACTGAGTGTGCCCTGGGATCCTGCCAATCGGGTACCCAGGGCCTATGTTCTTTCTCTAAAAACTGCATTGAAGATAAAACCCAATTGGCACTCTCTGGCCATAGGTCAGTCCCTGGTAAATGGTACCACTGGTACCCAGGGCACTGCGACCTGGGAAGGCCTCTAAGGGCTGCAGCACTTTCTTAGAGGCCCTGTACCTTTACACTCACACACTGCTTTTGCAGACTGTGTGTTTTGGTGCTGAATAAAGTGATGTGTCAACATGGCACACATCCCTGTGTGCCATACCTACAGCTCACTGCCCTGGCATAGATCAGCCACCACTCTAGCTGGGTGCACTATACCAGTGAGGGTACAGGTGCATGAGCACTGTACCCCTACATTGTCTAAGCCAATTCTTAGACATTGTAAGTACAACATTTTCATTTTCAGAGCCTCAATTGTCGCTCCTTGGCCAAAAACAAACATCATATTTTTGATATTCTTAGCACGGAACTTCCAGACGCATTATTCTAACCGAAACCTGTCTCCATACACGCTCAGGCCCAGATATCACCACAGCCCTTCAACCTGGATATGTCATCGTTAGACAAGATCGGGACAGGGCCGTTTCAGGGTGTTTTGCCGCCCTAGGCGAGAATTGAAAAATGCCGCCCCCTCCTTTTTTCTACCATCACTCTCTTTTTCCCCTTCATCCAGGCTAGAACACTAAATACATTAACACTCTACCAGCATCATCACACACATGTTCACAAGTCTCACTAGGAGTGCAGAAACTGAAGCCATGGTTCTTCCTCCATCTCGGGCCTCTACCCCCAACTTGCCAATAGTTTGGAACTAAGGCGAGGGCAGAGCAGTTGAGTGTAATTTCACAAAAGTTTACCCACTACCAGTGCTTAATTTGTACACAAAATAAGTGCCTTGGCCGTCGCCAAGAGGCCACTGCAGCCTGCACCACACATTGCCCCTGCCAGCACTGCCGACGGCCGTCCTGCACCTCCAGTTCATCTTCAGCACCCTCCCATGCAAAGTGCTTTGCCACCGCTGCCGATACACAATTAACACATTGCACAACATATTGTTGGGTGGAGCATGATAAAATGCAGCCCACCTGGTCATACCTGATGTACAAGTCAAGTACACACATACTCATTTAAGAAGACCACAGGCCCACCACTCTCTGCGGAACCGTACCTCTGTTCCTAGATTACTGTATAAAATAGCGGCTGAGCGCATACTTGACACGGCCCCTGAGACCTCGTGCTTCCCATGGAAAAAAGCCTCTGTGTAAAATACTGCACGTTTGTTCAGTAGCGCTCACTGTTTTGCGGTTGCTACTGCTAGGAGACCTCTTTGTTCACCAATTCTGTGATTCACTGATGCATTTTTCTTTTGCTAATAAACATTTTAAGACATCAGCTGGCATGAGTGCAGAGTTTCCTTACCACAGGCAAAAAACATCCAAAGTATTTACTGTGTCTGAGAACTCACTTTATCATCAGGCTATCTAGAAACGAAGCCTACCAATAGCTGCGAAGCTCATTTAAGCATTAGACAACTTCTAAAATGTCAATAAAAAAACAGTTGATTAAAAAATTTTTAACAAAGCAATAAATAACACCTCCTGGATCAGACATATATTCGAGACTGCCCCACGAACGCTTGGGTCGCTTCGCCCAAATGTTTTCGTGTCTGTAACTGTGCTCAGACTCACAGTGGAAAGGGCCATTTGCTGCTCTTCGCTATTTTTAAAATCAGCTGCTTTGGGGTGTACTTGGCAAAGTTAAAAGAAACTGCCACACTCCCTTGCATCAGGCACGCAGCAGTAACTACACGCAGGGCTCGCGCGCTGCTCCCACTGTGCGCCAACACAGATGCTTCGACTGTTTGATCACATTTCAAAACAAAAGAGCTGGAACTGCAGAAGGTGCCACCTGTGCCCTGGGGAGACATCCCGGGGCCCCGTCTGCTCACCAGTTATTCACTCCTCTCATATCAGCGTCAACGGCATTATTACCATAAAGCTTTGGTCTGTGTGAGCTTTGTGCCGCTCTTTATGGTTACACTATAAAATGTCAATAAAGAAACTGTTGATTAAAAAAATGTAAATAAAACACAAAGCAATAAATAACACCTCCTGGATCGGACATATAATCGAGACTGCCCCACGAACGCTTGGGTCGCTTCGTTCAAATGTTTTCGTGTCTGTAACTGTGCTCAGACTCACAGTGGAAAGGGCCATTTGCTGCTCTTTGCTATTTTTAAAATCAGCTGCATTGGGGTGTACTTGGCAAAGTCAAAAGAAACTGCTATTTACAAAGCAGTATGTGCGAAATTCTCAAAACAGAGGCTTTTTCAGTGATGCTGACGGGTACATTAGACAACTTCTATCTTTCATGACACCACATCCTAGTTCGCCAGTCTCTGGGACGAGCTCGGAGACTCACAGGCCTCATTTACAATTACAATAACAGGCCTTAGTCACAGTGAACACATTAATGCATTGCAGCATCCAAAATATTTATATATTTTTTACACCCACGTTCGCAGCGGCAGCGGCCTTCGCTGACTCACCAGTGCACTGCTCTCGGGGTGAAACTAGTCAGGTACGGTGGTACGTCCAAGGCTTTGTGCTGGAGGCAGTAAAAAAAGAGGGCCGGGAGACGGGACAAGACTGTGTGGCAGGTGGCAGCAGCAGTATTAGTAATAAATTAATTTACCTCACCATCCACGTGATGTTCACCAAGAGGCACCAGAGCAGCGCGCCAGCCGACACACACACAGTCCGTCCCCCGCGTGGCGAGAGAGAGGGTGGTGCGCGTCACCGTCACTGGCAGCAGAAGCGCTGATCACGGATTGGCCACAAATGTTGCCCAGGGCTGTCATTGGTAGCGCAATCCCGCGCTACAAGATTGACGGCCCTGGAAACCCACACTTACACTGTTAGTGTGTCTCGACCCACCCGCTCCACACACGCCACTCTTCCAGGGTGCGCCGCCAGCCCGACACTCTACTAGGGTGCACTCTAAGCTGCGGTGGACAAGCAGCAGGTGCGCTTGCACTGTACACAATGCACTCGGTGTAGCTGCCCGGATGATTTTTGCCGCCCTCCTCATTTTGCCGCCCTAGGCGGCCGCCTAGTCCTGCCTGATTGGCAGAAACGGCCCTGGATCGGGACACAGGCAAAGGTGGGGGGATTGCTATAATTTTTAAATCTATCTATTTCTGTAAATTTGAAGTCCTTTCTGTCGTAATTTGGCAGCAACTGAGTTAGCATTTAGCTCAGCTACACGAACCTTCACCGTTAACTTGACCAAACGTGCGGAGGGCCATTTTGTGTTTCCTGGCTTCCATTTTGTATGAACATGCGGCCTCGTGGTCAGCATGCCCTTTTGTCCTTCCTCTGTACCAATGGCCATTTACCTTGCCCGGCAACAGGCTATTTTTAGCACTGGTCAAGCTCACGCATGCGTACTTAAACATTCAGATTAATGAGTGGTCACCTCTTAGGAATGTTCTCTACAACTGACCAGTAGTACTAAACTCCTCCCACATGTTGGCTGTGTTCCAAAAATGCCCTTATATGTACCTAACTGTGAAAAGAGTATACCGCCTACCTTTTTATTACTGTTAAACTTGTATAAAAGAGGTTGCGCACCGATGTTCGGGGTGATACTTCTTGCATTGCCGAAGGGTGCTGTAGGAATGTACCACCACCCCATGGGGTCTTAATAAACTTGTCTTTTGCATTTTCCAGTTTCGGTGCCAACTTCTATTCTATGGTGTTCGAGAGTTTTTGCAGAGTATGTAGACCTGACGAAACCCAATACCACAAATTGGCGACCACGAAGGGACTCATCGGCGACTCGGATGCCTGAAGGAGAGGTCGCGACGAAGGATTGGAAACTCGCCATGGACGCGTACGCTGCCACTGAGTGACCCGAGTCTTGGCATCCACTGTGTTTTTTCCTTTCCTTCTGACTCGACCTTCCAGGTGGCGCCGGTCCTCGACTGAGATCCTGATCGGTTGGGTTGTCGTGCAGTGCCCGTTTGGCTGATTCGATTACGGAACTTGGCAGTTGGAACCTGGACGTTTGAAAATATTTGGTAAGCTTGTGATTGGTAAGGTAGTCTACTGACACTTACTGTGGCTTTTTGGATTTGTTTGAGTTAGCTAACGTTTGGACCTATGATTTGAGTTATATGTGGAGTGCACCTCACATAGACAGGCACGTATAGATATTTCTCTGACTTTGTATTTGTTTGAACGGCACACCATGTGTAAAAACATATTTAAGTGCCATTTTATGTAATATCGCGTTTTCGTGATATTTTGACATGCCTGTTCTAAGCACACTTCAAGGAATGTGCTGTTTTGGAAATGGTACCAGTTATCAATTAAATGAATCTCAGCCGGCTCCCCCAGAGGGGACGCCTAATCGTGAAATGTATATAAAATTTGGATTCCCCCCCATTATGTATAGTACATTATGGCATAAATATACAAAAACTGATCGTGAATTGCAATGGCCACTACATGGGTCGTTTGATCTACGAAAGGTTCAGTATGTGGAGCAGTGTTTGTTTCAGCGCAGGTCTAGACAGGATATGTTTGATTGTGTGCGTATGTGGGAGAAAGCGATGCGTGAATGAATGCAGCGTGAACAAGCCATGGCGGACAAAGAGCAGCGAAAGGCTGCTCGTGATAAAGATTTACAGTTGCAGGAAAAAGAATTGCAGGAACAGAAAGAGAGGGAGATTCGAGAACGCAATTTGCAAGTTAATGGTCAGTTTCCTATTCGACGTCCTCTTTATCCTGTCCTTACTAATGAGTCAGATGATTTTTCATTGCTAGATCGTTGCCCGCCACCGTATGTTCCGCCTACGGCCCCGGATGAGGACGCGGGCGTGAACGATCAGGGAGATCAGCGTACCAGGTTAACTACTGATCGAGCTACGGAATTGCGCGGGTTTGCTCGTAAACTTAATGTAAATTCTATGACTGTTTCAGAGATTGATGGCCTTATGTGTAAATGGTCCGACCGAGAACGATTGTATTTTCTAGATCATTTTGGAGATGAAGTTGTCGAACGATTTAGACGGTATTCACCTGAGTTGGAACCTAAAGATATATCGGTTGGTCGTGAGAATTTTCGTAAAGGTATTTTTGTTCCTGCAGATGCGGATGAGTTTTTCCAGCGTTTGGTTCAGCTACGGGATGAGACGACACGGCACGGCTACGAGCGGCGAAAAAGGCATCGGGTTCGTCTACGTCTGGATCAACGGAAGTATCCAAAGAGTGCCCTATCTCTGGAACAGATAAGAGCGCTGCAGTTAATGTTATGCCTATGCGAGAAGCTGCGCCTTTGTATGTCCCTCCTAAAGGGCAAGGCACAGATTAGGATAAGAGGTCTAAAGATACGAAGGGTTATTTTGTATATAATTGGGTTTATACGCCATGGAATAGAACAGACGTTATGGCGCTCAAGAATGCTTTGCCTGACCCCCGTAAAAATCCAGCAGCTTTCTATGAAGGTGTGGAAGGTGCTATTTCTTCATGTGTTATGACATTAGTTGATATTGATCTTTTGTTTGGGTTGATATTGCCTCCTGATATGTGGAGGGCGATTCGTAAGTTTGATGATCGAACGATTCTAGGTGCAGATTGGAAGGAATTAGCCCGAGCTGATTTAGATAGAGAACCTGCATGTAAGCCATGCCAATTGATTTTAGATCTCCCGGCGGCTATTTTGAAGAAATTAAAAACGCTTGTTCCTCCTAAGAAAATTGATTGGACGATGTTGGCTTCTTGCAAACAGAAGCCGGATGAATCGGTCTCTGATTTCTTTTCACGTTTCGAGGAAGCATTTCATGATTACAGTGGCCAATCATTAACAGAGGATACGGGCAAGCATTTGTTCGTTGATAAGTACGTGGCCAATCTCCTACCGGAGATTGCAAAACGTTTAAAAACTAGTGAAAGTTCATGGACCACGGCAAACCCCGCTTCTTTATTAACTATGGCTCGGCATTATGAACGACAGAAATTGGAGGCTAAAGAAAGTAGTGATAAGAAAGCGAAGGATTTAAAGACGATGGTGATGTTGGCTCAGGTTTATGCTACGCAGTCGAGAGGGGACGATAGGGGTAGACGAGGATCGTATGGTGCGTCTTCTACTCATACTGATATTTCAGAGGATCAGTGTGCATACTGTAAACAGTTTGGACATTGGGCTTCGGATTGTCCGGTGCTTCGAGAACAGCGTAATCAGCGTGGACGAGGGAGTGGAAGGTCACGGAATAGTTATTCAGGACCGAGAGGTGGAGCGAATGATCGTGGTAGGTTTGAAGCAAGGGGTCGTGGTCAGGCTGATCATAATACTTTCGATCGACGGAATCAGTATCAGATAGCTGAAGGAGAGTTTACTGAGTCTCAGGATAATAATTATGCATAGGATTGCGTAGGATGGGGTGTGGAATCGGTTGAAGTACCAGTCGATCAAATGGGTCCATATATATCAGCACATGTTTTGGGTTCTACTGATCAGTTTCTGGTCGACACAGGAGCTACTCGTAGCGCTCTGTCTAAACACTTGGTTCCAAGGGCTCCCCTGTCTGGCGAAACAATTACTTCAATAGGGTTCGATGGAACACCTTCTCTTAGCCCATTGTCTCAAGCCCTTATATTTCACATTGACAAATTTACTGCCCCAAGCCCGTTTTTGTTATCTCCAAACACACCAGATAATATTGTGGGACTTGATATGCTAAAACATTTTCGAGCAACCATACGCTGTGCCCCTGAAGGGGTGCGGGTTATTTTGAATGAGAACTACCCAGAGGTTGAGAGATCGTGCCTCATGCAGGAGGCCGATGCGTTAGCTTCTCTTCCAAGCACTTTATGGGCCACTTCTGATACCGATGTGGGTCAAATGATTATTCCTCCCGTACGTATTACTGTAAAGGAGGGAGTGTCTTTGCCTCGTTTACCACAGTACAAGATCTCCAGAGAAGGCGAAGTAGCCTTGACACATATTGTAAATGACTTGATTATGGCAGGGGTGGTGGAGGAAGTTCCCTATAATGTTTGTAACAGTCCGATTCTTCCGATCCAGAAGAAAGACACAGATACTAAGATCTACCGTTTCATTATTGATTTGAGAGAAATTAATAAGATAGTCGTACCCCAGTATCCGGTGGTGTCTGACATTACCACCTTACTTACTTTCATTCCACCTACATCCACTACATTCACTGTTATTGACTTGAAGAATGCTTTCTTCTCAATTCCCATTCATCCTGACAGTCGATATTTGTTCGGCTTCACATTAAATAACAAATCATATAGATTTTGTCGAGTTCCTCAAGGCTACACAGAAAGCCCTAGCATTTACAGCCAGGCGTTAAAAAGACAGCTTGATTCTTTCGACTTACAGTCTGGGGTGGCTCTTATTCAATATGTTGATGACATTTTACCTGCAGCAGACACGCAGGAACAATGTGAGGAGAGTACTCTCTCCCTACTTTCTTTTCTTGCCAAAAATAATCACAAGGTCTCGAGGAAAAAGTTGCAATATTGTAGACCAAAGGTGACCTACCTCGGTCATCTTTTGTCTAAGGAGGGGCGTGCATTGACATCAGACCGAATTCAAGCAATTTTAGATACGCCAGTCCCTTGCACTCAGAAAGATGTTCGTGCCTTCATAGGTTTGACGTCCTTTTGTAGGCAATGGATACTAGGATTTTCGCACATTATAAAACCCTTGTTAGCGTTGCTGTCCAAAACTACACCAATTCCCCTTGAATGGACAGATGAATGTCAGAATGCTTTTGAACAATTGAGACAAGCCCTTTTTTCTGCACCAGTGTTAGGTACACCAGATTATACAAAGATCTTTACATTATATGTACATGAGAAGGATGGGTGTGCATTGTCAGTCTTAGTGCAGACACACGGAGATAAACAGAGACCTTGTGCGTACTTTTCAGCAGTACTCGATCCTGTGGCTCGAGGATTGCCTGGATGTTTTCGAGCAGTTGCAGCAACAGCAGTAGCCATACGACAGAGTGAGGGAATAGTTTTGTCACACAAATTGTTGGTGTTAGTTCCCCATGCGGTAGATGCTTTATTGAACCAAACGAAAACACAGCATCTAACTAGCGCCCGTTTAACAGGATACGAGCTAACACTGTTGGCACCACATATTACACTAAAGAGGTGCGCCACTTTGAACCCTGCTACTTTATTGCCATATCCTGTTGCTGAGACCCAGAAGGAAGAACATCATGATTGTGTTTTTCTGACTGAAGAACAAACAAAGGGTCGTATCGATTTACAGGATACGCCACTTCCAGATGTAGATGGGGAAGTGTCTATTCTTTGGTGTATTGTTATAAACTAAGAAAAATATTAAAAGAAAAAAAGGTACTGTGTCGAACTCCTGATCTGTCACTTTTCACATTGTTCCGGAAGTGAAAACCTATCTGATGCTAATAGATTGTGTCACATTTGGTTAGGATTGCAGTAGAACAGAGCCCATGCTTTAAGGCAATAAAACTCAGTTTAATAAACGTCAAGTAGTGTTTGTCTTGTGTGCTTTAATCAACTCTGAAATGACGAAAAAGTTTTAGTGGGGTGAAATACAATTGTGCATGTGCTGCAGAGTAAGAGGATTTGAATTGTTTTTTTTACTATTGGCACAGGTTGAAAGGCATGTGTCAAGCTTGACTCCCCTTTGGACTTCTGTTAAAGTGTTTATGTTTTCCCAGAAAGGCTTGTGTTTCAGGAATGTGTTTGTGATTTTCATTTGTGGACACAATCCTTACTTTTGGTCAATTGTGAGAAAGTGCCCTCTTTCTGATGTACTTTGACTGAGTGTGCCCTGGGATCCTGCCAATCGGGTACCCAGGGCCTATGTTCTTTCTCTAAAAACTGCATTGAAGATAAAACCCAATTGGCACTCTCTGGCCATAGGTCAGTCCCTGGTAAATGGCACCACTGGTACCCAGGGCACTGCGACCTGGGAAGGCCTCTAAGGGCTGCAGCACTTTCTTAGAGGCCCTGTACCTTTACACTCACACACTGCTTTTGCAGACTGTGTGTTTTGGTGCTGAATAAAGTGATGTGTCGACATGGCACACATCCCTGTGTAAACAACAAGATTGTACAGAGTTCCCCAAGGGCAAGGAAGGATGGAAGGATAGTAATAATAATAATAATTATAACAACTCTCTCACTGGGAATGGTGTAGCTGGTATAGAACCATGACAGGGAGAAACGTAATCCCTTATCGGAACTTAGGATGCCTCACACAACTAAAAAGTTTGGACGACCGTTGTCATCCTACCTGATGGTTGTCTCGTGTCATCATTGGCCTCCTGCTCCAACGACAGGCTGGCGGTGCAATGCCTGACGGGTAGCACAGATGTTCTACTCTTTTGGTGGAGTTCTTTTGTTCCTGGCCAATGGGTGCATGTGTGTGAGGGACCTGCGAGATAAAGAAGTGAGCGTGAAAAAAGAGTTAAAAAAGGTCAGTGAAGTCCACTTTAGTTGCTTTATTCATGTGGCTTACTGCCTTATTAAAATAGTGGAGCGAGGGGTACCGAGGCTGACAAGATTAGGTGGTTCGGCTCCGTTCAACCCTCACTTGTGATCACAAGTGAGGGTTGAACGGAGCCGAACCACCTAATCTTGTCAGCCTCGGTACCCCTCGCTCCACTATTTTAATAAGGCAGTAAGCCACATGAATAAAGCAACTAAAGTGGACTTCACTGACCTTTTTTAACTCTTTTTTCACGCTCACTTCTTTATCTCGCAGGTCCCTCACACACATGCACCCATTGGCCAGGAACAAAAGAACTCCACCAAAAGAGTAGCACATCTGTGCTACCCGTCAGGCATTGCACCGCCAGCCTGTCGTTGGAGCAGGAGGCCAATGATGACACGAGACAACCATCAGGTAGGATGACAACGGTCGTCCAAACTTTTTAGTTGTGTGAGGCATCCTAAGTTCCGATAAGGGATTACGTTTCTCCCTGTCATGGTTCTATACCAGCTACACCATTCCCAGTGAGAGAGTTGTTATAATTATTATTATTATTACTATCCTTCCATCCTTCCTTGCCCTTGGGGAACTCTGTACAATCTTGTTGTTTACAGCCTCGTAGGACACGTACATTGGACCCCGGTAAATATTGTCCTCCCCTTGTCCCCCCTTGTTGTTAATATACACATCCCTGTGTGCCATACCTACAGCTCACTGTCCTGGCATAGATCAGCCACCACTCTAGCTGGGTGCACTATACCAGTGAGGGTACAGGTGCATGAGCACTGTACCCCTACATTGTCTAAGCCAATTCTTAGACATTGTAAGTACAGAATTTTCATTTTCAGAGCCTCAATTGTCGCTCCTTGGCCAAAAACAAACATCATATTTTTGATATTCTTAGCACGGAACTTCCAGACGCATTATTCTAACCGAAACCTGTCTCCATACACGCTCAGGCCCAGATACCGCCACAGCCCTTCCACCTGGATATGTCATCGTTAGACAAGATCGGGACAGGGCCGTTTCAGGGTGTTTTGCCGCCCTAGGCAGGAATTGAAAAATGCCGCCCCCTCCTTTTTTCTATCATCACTCTCTTCCCCCTTCATCCAGGCTAGAAGAATAAATACATTAACACTCTACCAGCATCATCACACACATGTTTACAAGTCTCACTAGGAGTGCAGAAACTAAAGCCATGGTTCTTCCTCCATCTCGGGCCTCTACCCCCAACTTGCCAATAGTTTGGAACTAAGGCGAGGGCAGAGCAGTTGAATGTAATTTCACAAAAGTATACCCACTACCAGTGCTTAATTTGTACACAAAATAAGTGCCACGGCCGTCGCCAAGAGGCCACTGCAGCTTGCACCACACATTGCCCCTGCCAGCACTGCCGACGGCCGTCCTGCACCTCCAGTTCATCTTCAGCACCCTCCCATGCAAAGTGCTTTGCCACCGCTGCCGATACACAATTAACACATTGCACAACATATTGTTGGGTGGAGCATGATAAAATGCAGCCCACCTGGTCATACCTGATGTACAAGTCAAGTACACACATACTCATTTAAGAAGACCACAGGCCCACCACTCTCTGCGGAACCGTACCTCTGTTCCTAGATTACTGTATAAAATAGCGGCTGAGCGCATACTTGACACGGCCCCTGAGACCTCGTGCTTCCCAGGGAAAAAAGCCTCTGTGTAAAATACTGCACGTTTGTTCAGTAGCGCTCACTGTTTTGCGGTTGCTACTGCTAGGACACCTCTTTGTTCACCAATTCTGTGATTCACTGATACATTTTTCTTTTGCTAATAAACATTTTAAGACATCAGCTGGCATGAGTGCAGAGTTTCCTTACCACAGGCAAAAAACATCCAAAGTATTAACTGTGTCTGAGAACTCACTTTATAATCAGGCTATCTAGAAACGAAGCCTACCAATAGCTGCAAAGCTCATTTAGGCATTAGACAACTTCTAAAATGTCAATAAAAAAACTGTTGATTAAAAAAATTTAAACAAAACACAAAGCAATAAATAACACCTCCTGGATCAGACATATATTCGAGACTGCCCCACGAACGCTTGGGTCGCTTCGCCCAAATGTTTTCGTGTCTGTAACTGTGCTCAGACTCACAGTGGAAAGGGCCATTTGCTGCTCTTCGCTATTTTTAAAATCAGCTGCTATGGGGTGTACTTGGCAAAGTCAAAAGAAACTGCCACACTACCTTGCATCAGGCACGCAGCAGTAACTACACGCAGGGCTCGCGCGGTGCGCCCACTGTGCGCCAACACAGATGCTTCGACTGTTTGATCACATTTCGAAACAAAAGAGCAGGAACTGCAGAAGGTGCCACCTGTGCCCTGAGGAGACATCCCGGGGCCCCGTCTGCTCACCAGTTATTCACTCCTCTCATATCAGCGTCAACCGCATTATTACCATAAAGCTTTGGTCTGTGTGAGCTTTGTGCCGCTCTTTATGGTTACACTATAAAATGTCAATAAAAAAACTGTTGATTACAAAAATGTAAACAAAACACAAAGCAATAAATAACACCTCCTGGATTGGACATATAATCGAGACTACCCCACGAACGCTTGGGTCGCTTCGTTCAAATGTTTTCGTGTCTGTAACTGTGCTCAGACTCACAGTGGAAAGGGCCATTTGCTGCTCTTTGCTATTTTTAAAATCAGCTGCATTGGGGTGTACTTGGCAAAGTCAAAAGAAACTGTCATTTACAAAGAAGTATGTGCGAAGTTCTCAAAACAGAGGCTTTTTCAGTGATGCTGACGGGTACATTAGACAACTTCTATCTTTCATGATGACACCACTTCCTAGTTCGCCAGTCTCTGGGACGAGCTCGGAGACTCACAGGCCTCATTTACAATTACAATAACAGGCCTTAGTCACAGTGAACACATTAATGCATTGCAGCATCCAAAATATTTATATTTTTTTACACCCACGTTCGCAGCGGCAGCGGCCTTCGCTGACTCACCAGTGCACTGCTCTCGGGGTGAAACTAGTCAGGTACGGTGGTACGTCCAAGGCTTTGTGCTGGAGGCAGTAAAAAAAGAGGGCCGGGAGTCGGGACAAGACTGTGTGGCAGGTGGCAGCAGCAGTATTAGTAATAAATTAATTTACCTCACCATCCACGTGACGTCCACCAAGAGGCACCAGAGCAGCGCGCCAGCCGACACACACACAGTCCGTCCCCCGCGCGGCGAGAGAGAGGGTGATGCACGTCACCGTCACTGGCAGCAGAAGCGTTGATCACGGATTGGCCACAAATGTTGCCCAGGAACGTCATTGGTAGCGCAATCCCGCGCTACAAGATTGACGGCCCTGGGGACCCACACTTACACTGTTAGTGTGTCTCGACCCACCCGCTCCACACACGCCACTCTTCTAGGGTGCGCCGCCAGCCCGACACTCTACTAGGGTGCACTCTAAGCTGCGGTGGACAAGCAGCAGGTGCGCTTGCACTGTACACAGTGCACTCGGTGTAGCTGCCCGGATGATTTTTGCCGCCCTCCTCATTTTGCCGCCCTAGGCGGCCGCCTAGTCCTGCCTGATTGGCAGAAACGGCCCTGGATCGGGACACAGGCAAAGGTGGGGGGATTGCTATAATTTTTAAATCTATCTATTTCTGTAAATTTGAAGTCCTTTCTGTCGTAATTTGGCAGCAACTGAGTTAGCATTTAGCTCAGCTACACGAACCTTCACCGTTAACTTGACCAAACGTGCGGAGGGCCATTTTGTGTTTCCTGGCTTCCATTTTGTATCAACATGCGGCCTCGTGGTCAGCATGCCCTTTTGTCCTTCCTCTGTACCAATGGCCATTTACCTTGCCTGGCAACAGGCTATTTTTAGCACTGGTCAAGCTCACGCATGGGTACTTAAACATTCAGATTAATGAGTGGTAACCTCTTAGGAATGTTCTCTACAACTGACCAGTGGTACTAAACTCCTCCCACATGTTGGCTGTGTTCCAAAAATGCCCTTATATGTACCTAACTGTGAAAAGAGTATACCGCCTACCTTTTTATTACTGTTAAACTTGTATAAAAGAGGTTGCGCACCGATGTTCGGGTTATACTTCTTGCATTGCCGAAGGGTGCTGTAGGAATGTACCACCACCCCATGGGGTCTTAATAAACTTGTCTTTTGCATTTTCCAGTTTCGGTGCCAACCTCTATTCTATGGTGTTCAAGAGTTTTTGCAGAGTATGTAGACCTGACGAAACCCAATAGCACAAATTGGCGACCACGAAGGGACTCATCGGCGACTCGGATACCCGAAGGAGAGGTCGCGACAAAGGATTGGAAACTCGCCATGGACGCGTACGCTGCCACTGAGTGACCCGAGTCTTGGCATCCACTGTGTTTTTTCCTTTCCTTCTGACTCGACCTTCCAGGTGGCGCCGGTCCTCGACTGAGATCCTGATCGGTTGGGTTGTCGTGCAGTGCCCGTTTGGCTGATTCGATTACAGAACTTGGCAGTTGGAACCTGGACGTTTGAAAATATTTGGTAAGCTTGTGATTGGTAAGGTAGTCTACTGACACTTACTGTGGCTTTTTGGATTTGTTTGAGTTAGCTAACGTTTGGACCTATGATTTGAGTTATATGTGGAGTGCACCTCACATAGACAGGCACGTATAGATATTTCTCTGACTTTGTATTTGTTTGAATGGCACACCATGTGTAAAAACATATTTAAGTGCCATTTTATGTAATATCGCGTTTTCGTGATATTTTGACATGCCTGTTCTAAGCACACTTCGAGGAATGTGCTGTTTTGGAAATGGTACCAGTTATCGATTAAATGAATCTCAGCCGGCTCCCCCAGAGGGGACCCCTAATCGTGAAATGTATATAAAATTTGGCCTCCCCCACCATTATGTATAGTACATTATGGCATAAATATACAAAAACTGATCGTGAATTGCAATGGCCACTACATGGGTCGTTTGATCTACGAAAGGTTCAGTATGTGGAGCAGTGTTTGTTTCAGCGCAGGTCTAGACAGGATATGTTTGATTGTGTGCGTATGTGGGAGAAAGCAATGCTTGAACGAATGAAGCGTGAACAAGCCTTGGCGGACAAAGAGCAGTGAAAGGCTGCTCGTGATAAAGCTTTACAATTGCAGGAAAAAGAATTGCAGGAACAGAAAGAGAGGGAGATTTGAGAACGTAATTTGCAAGTTAATGGTCAGTTTCCTATTCGACGTCCTCTTTATCCTGTCCTTACTAATGAGTCAGATGATTTTTCATTGCTAGATCGTTGCCTGCCACTGTATGTTCCGCCTACGGCCCCGGATGAGGACTCGGGCGTGGACGATCAGGGAGATCAGCGTACCAGGTTAACTACTGATCGAGCTACGGAATTGCGCGGGTTTGCTCGTAAACTTAATGTAAATTCTATGACTGTTTCAGAGATTGATGGCCTTATGTGTAAATGGTCCGACCGAGAACGATTGTATTTTCTAGATCATTTTGGAGATGAAGTTGTCAAACGGTTTAGACGGTATTCACCTGAGTTGGAACCTAAAGATATATCGGTTGGTCGTGAAAATTTTCGTAAAGGTATTTTTGTTCCTGCAGATGCGGATAAGTTTTTCCAATGTTTGGTTAAGCTACGGGATGAGACGACACGGCACGACTACGAGCGGCCAAAAAGGCATTGGGTTCGTCTACGTCTGGATCAACGGAAGTATCCAAAGAGTGCCCTATCTCTGGAACAGATAAGAGTGCTGCAGTTAATGTTATGCCTATGCGAGAAGCTGCACCTTTGTATGTCCCTCCTAAAGGGAAAGGCACAGATGAGGATAAGAGGTCTAAAGATACGAAGGGTTATTTTGTATATAATTGGGTTTATGCGCCATGGAATAGAACAGACGTTATGGCGCTCAAGAATGCTTTGCCTGACCCCCGTAAAAATCCAGCAGCTTTCTATGAAGGTGTGGAAGGTGCTATTTCTTCATGTGTTATGACATTAGTTGATATTGATCTTTTTTTTGGGTTGATATTGCCTCCTGATATGTGGAGGGCGATTCGTAAGTTTGATGATCGAACGATTCTAGGTGCAGATTGGAAGGAATTAGCCCAAGCTGATTTAGAAAGAGAACCTGCATGTAAGCCATGCCAATTGATTTTAGATCTCCCGGCGGCTATTTTGAAGAAATTAAAAAAGCTTGTTCCTCCTAAGAAAATTGATTGGACGATGTTGGCTTCTTGCAAACAGAAGCCGGATGAATCGGTCTCTGATTTCTTTTCACGTTTCGAGGAAGCATTTCATGATTACAGTGGCCAATCATTAACAGAGGATATGGGCAAGCATTTGTTCGTTGATAAGTACATGGCCAATCTCCTACCGGAGATTGCAAAACGTTTAAAAACTAGTGAAAGTTCATGGACCACGGCAACCCCCGCTTCTTTATTAACTATGGCTCAGTATTATGAACGACAGGAATTGGAGGCTAAAGAAAGTAGTGATAAGAAAGCGAAGGATTTAAAGACGAAGGTGATGTTGGCTCAGGTTTATGCTACGCAGTCGAGAGGGGACGATAGGGGTAGACGAGTATCGTATGGTGCGATTTCTACTCGTACTGATATTTCTGAGGATCAGTGTGCATACTGTAAACAGTTTGGACATTGGGCTTCGGATTGTCCGGTGCTTCGAGAACAGCGTAATCAGCGTGGACGAGGGAGTGGAAGGTCACGGAATAGTTATTCAGGACCGAGAGGTGGAGCGAATGATCGTGGTAGGTTTGAAGCAAGGGGTCGTGGTCAGGCTGATCATAATACTTTCGATCGACGGAATCAGTATCAGATAGCTGAAGGAGAGTTTACTGAGTCTCAGGATAATAATTATGCATAGTATTGCGTAGGATGGGGTGTGGAATCGGTTGAAGTACCAGTCGATCAAAGGGGTCCATATATATCAGCACATGTTTTGGGTTCTACTGATCAGTTTCTGGTCGACACAGGAGCTACTCGTAGCGCTCTGTCCAAACACTTGGTTCCAAGGGCTCCCCTGTCTGGTGAAACAATTACTTCAATAGGGTTCGATGGAACACCTTCTCTTAGCCCATTTTCTCAACCCCTTATATTTCACATTGACAAATTTACTGCCCCAAGCCCGTTTTTGTTATCTCCAAACACACCAGATAATATTGTGGGACTTGATATGCAAAAACATTTTCGAGCAACCATTCGCTGTGCCCCTGAAGGGGTGCGGGTTATTTTGAATGAGAACTACCCAGAGGTTGACAGATCGTGCCTCATGCAGGAGGCTTATGCGTTAGCTTCTCTTTATGGGCCACTTCTGATACCGATGTGGGTCAAATGAATATTCCTCCCGTACGTATTACTGTAAAGGAGGGAGTGTCTTTGCCTCGTGTACCACAGTACAAGATCTCCAGAGAAGGCGAAGTAGCCTTGACACATATTGTAAATGACTTGATCATGGCAGGGGTGGTGGAGGAAGTTCCCTATAATGTTTGTAACAGTCCGATTCTTCCGATCCTGAAGAAAGACACAGATACTAAGATCTACCGTTTCATTATTGATTTGAGAGAAATTACTAAGATAGTCGTACCCCAGTATCCGGTGGTGTCTGACATTACCACCTTACTTACTTTAATTCCACCTACATCCACTACATTCACTGTTATTGACTTGAAGAATGCTTTCTTCTCTATTCCCATTCATCCTGACAGTCGATATTTGTTCGGCTTCACATTAAATAACAAATCATGTAGATTTTGTCGAGTTCCTCAAGGCTACACAGAAAGCCCTAGCATTTACAGCCAGGCGTTAAAAAGACAGCTTGATTCTTTCGACTTACAGTCTGGGGTGGCTCTTATTCAATATGTTGATGACATTTTACTTGCAGCAGACACGCAGGAACAATGTGAGGAGAATACTCTCTCTCTACTTTCTTTTCTTGCCAAAAATAATCACAAGGTCTCGAGGAAAAAGTTGCAATATTGTAGACCAAAGGTGACCTACCTCGGTCATCTTTTGTCTAAGGAGGGGCGTGCATTGACATCAGACCGAATTCAAGCAATTTTAGATACGCCAGTCCCCTGCACTCAGAAAGATGTTCGTGCCTTCATAGGTTTGACGTCCTTTTGTAGGCAATGGATACTAGGATTTTCGCACATTATAAAACCCTTGTTAGCGTTGTTGTCCAAAACTACACCAATTCCCCTTGAATGGACAGATGAATGTCAGAATGCTTTTGAACAATTGAGACAAGCCCTTTTTTCTGCACCAGTGTTAGGTACACCAGATTATACAAAGATCTTTACATTATATGTACATGAGAAGGATGGGTGCGCATTGTCAGTCTTGGTGCAGACACACGGAGATAAACAGAGACCTTGTGCGTACTTTTCAGCAGTACTCGATCCTGTGGCTCGAGGACTGCCTGGATGTTTTCGAGCAGTTGCAGCAACAGCAGTAGCCATACGACAGAGTGAGGGAATAGTTTTGTCACACAAATTGTTGGTGTTAGTTCCCCATGCGGTAGATGCTTTATTGAACCAAACGAAAACACAGCATCTAACTAGCGCCCGTTTAACAGGATACGAGCTAACACTGTTGGCACCACATATTACACTAAAGAGGTGCGCCACTTTGAACCCTGCTACTTTATTGCCATATCCTGTTGCTGAGACCCAGAAGGAAGAACATCATGATTGTGTTTTTCTGACTGAAGAACAAACAAAGGGTCGTATCGATTTACAGGATACGCCACTTCCAGATGTAGATGGGGAACTGTGGGTTGATGGATCATGTTTAAAGTTGCCAGATGGTACGACTTCCGCAGCCTATGCGATCACGACACTTAAGACAGTGGTAGAAACAGCACGAATACCGCAAAAATCGGCCCAAGCAGCTGAATGGATAGCCCTAACGAAAGCATGTGAGTTAAGTGCTGGATTATGTGTGAATATCTACACTGATAGCCGTTACGCTTTTGGAGCAGTGCATGATTTTGGCCTACTCTGGAAGGAACGAGGGTCGCTGACCTCACATGGAGTGCATATTATGCATGGAGAATTAGTACGTGACCTCCTGAATGCACTAATATGTCCAAAGAAAGTAGCGATAATCAAATGTAGTGCACATAAGAAGGTGACAGACAAAATAGGACAAGGAAACGCTTTTGCAGATCGCATAGCGAGAGAGACTGCCATGTTACAAAATGTCTCTCCTATGTATGTGGTGAGATCACAAGCTGAGCGATGGCATGATGCTAGAGAGGAAATATTAGACATTCAAAAATCAGCATCTGAAGCAGAACTTGCAACCTGGGCAACAGAGGGAGTGTTGGATGATGAGGGTTTTGGCGTAGCAAAGATATGGAGAGATGGAAATTGCCTGCCGCTTACTTGCAAGCAATGGTTCAAATGACACATGGGCTGGCACATGTTGGAGCTCTTGCAATTACTAAATTGCGTACACGAGTTTGGGAGCATCCTGAGATTGCCAGCACGGCCAAAAGAGTAGTGCAGACCTGTCTTATATGCCTACAGTACAATCCTGCCAAAGGGACTCATACTCCTAAAGGAGGGTTTGTTCCACCTACTGCACCATTCGAAGTACTGCAAATGGATTACATCCAGCTTGAGCGCTGTAATAACCTCAAATATGTCCTAGTGGTGGTGTGTGCTTTCAGTAAATTGATTGAGGCCTACCCCACGAAGGATAATACAGCATTGACAACAGCTAAGGTGTTACTCAAAGAGTACTTCCCACGTTATGGTGTTTGTAAATTTTTATGGAATGACAATGGTCCTCATTTTGTTGGGAAAATAGTGGAGCATGTCCTGAAAGGATTGGGAATTAAACAAAAATTCAACGCTGTATTCCACCCGCAGTCAGCAGGTCTAGTGGAAAGGTATAATGCGACTCTGAAGCTGAAGCTAGCAAAGATTGTGGCATCCACGTCTTTGAAATGGCCGGACGCTTTGCCTTTGGCATTACTGTCTATTAGATCAGTGCCACATTCCCGATCTGGCCTCACACCCTATGAAGTAGTGTTTGGAAGGCCTATGAATATCTGGGGAGTTCCAAAGCCTCGTTTGATACATGATGTGCCTTGTATAATGATGAACGATTATTTGGCACGATTAACAAATGATTTACTTTCTATTTATCAACAGGTTCGAGAAGTGCTCCCCGACAATTCCATTGGAGAGGCTCACGATCTCCATCCTGGGGATCACGTTATGATCCGCGCGTTTGAGAGAGCCAGCAGTTTGGAGCCGAGGTGGCGTGGCCCTGAACAGATATTGCTGGCAACTCGGACGGCTGTGCGAGTCACAAATAAGAAGCGGTGGATACATTCCACTCACTGCTGTCATGTCTCTCCGGATCTGGTGAATCCTGCGGTGCTGTCTGATTATCGAGACATCTTGGATGCAGAGAAGAGCCCAGCTGCTACGCCTCACGAATCGGAGGGAGCCTTCCCGGACCACACTGTTTCTGGAGGAGCGAAATACAACCTACGGCCAAGAAAAGCAGTTGTTTTGTGCGAGACTGGTTGAGTTACCGTTCTGAGGTTTGCGAAAACGGAAGCCGAGAATATCAAGGGGGGATCAGTTCTGTCCAGTGTAGCGACACCCGTCTTGAATCTCGGAGAAGAAACCAGCGGCTACCTCGGATCTCAGCACTCAATTTTTATTTTTTAGTTTATTTTGAAACTTTTGTTCTTTGCACTATGGCACCTACTACGATGAGAAACAGAAGAACTCTGGGTGCAGTACTTTTTGTTACGACTATAGTGGTAATAGCAGTAATAGCTTGGACTGTAGAACGATTGCTTCCTGCACGAGAATATTTACTGCCTACCACTCCAATCCCATCTGAACATTTCCATTTTACTCTGCCTTATCATGAAGTGAGGCATAGACAGACTTACTTAAATAACAGCTTCATTTAAATTCTGCATCATACTCATAATATGACGAACACTTCGAACTGTTGGGTATGTGGAATGTTGCCTGGACATCAAAAGAAAGGAGGAACTCCACTTATTCCTCTTCCTTTCTCACATAACGGTTCTTGTAATGCTTGGTACACTCTTCTTTTTACCTTGAGATGGCCAACAAAAGGTGGACTACTTTTTCGACTAAATAAAATATGCTATAATGATAGAGATGGTTATCCACAGGCAGAAGGAACTAAATTTGAGTGGGAAGAATATCGACCGAACAATGTATCTACACCTCGTATTTTCACTAATCAAAGACTTATAAATATGTCCATTCTACATGTGATTACGGTTATTGATACTAAGGCTGACCTATGTGTAAGGAATAAAGGAACAATTCCGGTACGGAAAAGTGAATGTAATACTACTCTCACATTTGACACACCAAGTGGTATTGCTTTTGTAGCCTCGCGAAATACTTACTTTATTTGTTGAAATAAAGGATATCATCGTCTTCCCATTGGGTGGTTAGGAACTTGCTATATATCTTTTGTACTACCCCCTGTATTTATTGCCCCGCCTATGTACCATAATGATTTTGTATTATATCATGATTTTATATTAAATAGGGTTAAGAGAACATTAGAGATTGAAAATGTAGATCAAACCGACACCTCCTTACAACAATATGTAGATTTTAATTTAGGCCTATTTTCCTTTGTTGGTGCTGCCTTAAACAGCAGAAAAATAAGACGGCTAACACGTGTTTTGGAAGCTGTTGCTAATGAAACTGCCTCTGCTTTAGGGAACTTAACTGAAGAACTCCAAATTACTAGAATTGTAACGCTTCAGAATAGAATGGTTCTAGATGTAGTACTAGCTGATCGTGGGGGTGCATGTCGCATTATCGGGAGCAGTTGTTTGATAATTCGCCTTCTGTGTATGATGCCATTTCTAAATTGCACAAAATTGCTGCTGAAATCCACCCCGAAAAGGGTACATGGACATTCTCTAATTGGTTCTGGACTTTACTTAGTACCTGGGGTTGGAAATTGCTGACAGGCTATTTTTAGCACTGGTCAAGGTCACGCATGCGTACTTAAACATTCAGATTAATGAGTGGTCACCTCTTAGGAATGTTCTCTTCAACTGACCAGTGGTACTAAACTCCTCCCACATGTTGGCTGTGTTCCAAAAATGCCCTTATATGTACCTAACTGTGAAAAGAGTATACCGCCTACCTTTTTATTACTGTTAAACTTGTATAAAAGAGGTTGCGCACCGATGTTCGGGGTGATACTTCTTGCATTGCCGAAGGGTGCTGTAGGAATGTACCACCACCCCATGGGGTCTTAATAAACTTGTCTTTTGCATTTTCCAGTTTCCGTGCCAACTTCTATTCTATGGTGTTCGAGAGTTTTTGCAGAGTATGTAAACCTGACGAAACCCAATACCATAAATCTATCACAGATTGTGAAGCTGCCTTGTTCAAACTTTCTGTATCCCCTCAGCTGACCCGGTCTGGCATTCTAATCTATCGCCCTCCGGGGAACCCAGGTCCCTGGGTTTCAAATTTTTCTGAGTTCATTGCACCCTTTATTTTGAAGGCAGCAAACTTTACCCTTCTTGGTGATTTGAACCTCCACTTAAAGGATGATCAGAATAACATCTGCCGTACCTTCTTATCTGAACTGGAGGTTTTAAGTTTACGGCTATGCAACCAAGGCCCTTCTCACAGGGCGGGACATCTTCACGATCCAATTTTGTCTAATCTCAGCTATGATTGCAGTATTCCTGCGTCTCGGCTAGACTGGTCCGACCATTTTATAATCTCATTTAATTTACAATGTCCTACATCTAGGGTAGTAGCTTCTGTGACTAACTCAGGTAATTTCAGACTCTGGGATAAGCTGAACATGGAGTCTCTTATCACTCTCCTGGTCACTAGCATAAATGATACCACTTTATCCGTGCTCTCATTAAATGCTTCTGTTTCGGATTGGCTAACCACGGCCATTGGTCCTTGTTTGCCCTTTGCGTCAAAACGTAGTTTCACACATCATCCTCCTGCCCCATGGTTTACAAACGACCTCAAAATCACCAAGTCTAAGTGTAAAGCTCTAGAGAGAAGATGGAGGAGATCGTACTCTCCCACCCGCAAAGATGCTTATAAAGCTGCTCTCAAAAGTTATCACTTAGACTGCAAAATGGCAGGCACCTCTTATGTTGCAAGTACAATCACTCAGGCATTAAACCGTTCCCGGGACTTATTCTCTGTAGTAAAGAAGCTAGCTGGTTCCGATACCACCCCCCCCCCTCCATTTCTTGATGAAAGTCAATGCAATATTATCGCTGACTTCTTTATCCAGAGGGTTGAACTCATTCATAGGTCACTTTTGGCTTCTCCCTCCTTGTACAGTATGGCTTTTCCATCTGACCTGATGAATTACAGCACTTCCAATTTGACAGCCAAACTTTACTCCTGAAGTCCTTTTGATGCGACGTCCTTTCAAAATTGCTTAAATAGCGTCAAGTCTGGCTCTCCACTCGACCCTTTGCCCATTAACATTCTACGCCACCTAAAGGCGTTGTTATAGAACTCAATGCCTCTATGCGGGAGGCTTCGGTCCCCCCTGAGTGGAAGCGGGCCATGGTCGTCCCTTTACTGAAAAAGGCCAGAGCAGATTCTTCTGTACTATTGAATTTCAGGCCTATATCTCTGCTCCCTGTATTTTCCAAAATTTTGGAAAAACATATCTATACGCAACTGACTGAACACATAGAAAAAGTAGGGTATCTCCATCACTCTCAATCCGGGTTCAGAGCCAATTTCTCAACTGAAACTGCTCTGCTTGGGGTCACTGAAAAGTTGCGCCAACATCTTGACCGAGGGGAGACAGCGGCACTCATTCTATTAGATCTGAGTGCCGCATTCGACACCGTGTCACATAACATCTTGCTTAATGCCCTGAGGTCACTTGGGCTTGATAGCATCGCCTTATCTTGGTTTGCCTCATTTCTCAATGGTCGCACATTTCAGGTCTTTTATGCCAAGTCATCATCTAAGATCTGCGCATCAGCACACGGAGTCCCACAGGGGTCCATTTTAAGCCCCTTGCTGTTTAACATCTACGTTAGACCCCTGGCTAAAATCGTGGAGGAGGCAGGTTTATCCCTCTATTCGTATGCTGATGATACGCAGATTGTTTTTTCATTGTCCACCACCAAAGACACTACACCATCTGTCGTTCAGTGCGGCCTACGGCAAGTGACAGAGTGGATTCCCCTGAATTTATTGAAGTTGAATGGGACAAGACGGAGGTTGTTTCCTAGGTAAGCATAAGGACCAATGGGGTCCTCACCACTGGCCTCACGAAATGGGTCCCTTTCCCGTTCCTGTCACTCATGTCCACAATCTGGGCTTCATTATTGATGAAAATCTTTCCATGAGACAACAGGTGGCTAATGTGGCTTCCATCTGCTTTACAATCTTGAGATGGCTCCATAAGATCATCTGGATGCTCCCTGTCTCTGCCCAACACACGGTAGTCCAGGTACTTATCACCTTTCGCCTCGATTACGGCAACGTTCTTTATCTTGGTAGTTGTCAAACGGTACTGAGAAAGTTACAGCTCGTGCAGAACTCTGCTGCCTGCCTTCTCTGCCAAGTTCCCAGACAGGCTTCCATCTTGTCTTATCTTCTCTTCGTGACCTCCACTGGCTATGAATCGATCAAAGAATTAAATTTCAAACTTTGTGTTACATCTTTAAAATCAAACAAGGGGTTGCACCACCGTATCTTCAAGAGCTCATCCATCCCTACATTCCTACTCGTCCCCTGCGCTCTACAGATCATGGGGACTTTGTGATCCCCAGATTTAAATTAACAAGAAGGGGAGGTTGTTCCCTCTCATGTATCGGCCCCAAAATCTGGAATTCTCTTCCTGTGTCTTCGAAAAATGACTCGTCTTATCTGAGCTTTCGAAGAAATCTTAAAACTTGGCTTTTTTAGCAGTAAATATGCTTTGAACCTCTGGCTTTCTAGCATTTTGTGTGCTAGGTGCCGGGAAACCCTTTTTGGGTATCTGTCTGCATCACAAATTTAATTTAATAATAATAATAATAATAATACAGTAATGCCATTAAGATTATATGGTGCTGGTGTGGTATCGGGTTCTATCAGGTCTACATACTCTGCAGAAACACTCGAACACCATAAAACAGAAGTTGGCACGGAAACTGAAAATGCAAAGAGACAAGTTTATTAGGACCCCATGGGGCGGTGGTACATTCCTACAGCACCCTTCGGCAATGCAAGAAGTATCACCCCGAACATCGGTGCCCGACCTCTTTTATACAGTTTAACAGCAATAAAAAGGTAGGTGGTATACATTTGAACAGTTTTAGGTACATATAAGGGCATTTTTGGAACACAGCCAGCATGTGGGAGGGGTTTAATACCACTGGTCAGTTAGGAGGAACATTCCTAAGGAGTGACCACTCTCTAGTCCAAAGATCAGATGTACACATGCGCGAGACTGACCATTGCTAAAAATAGCCTGTTGCTGGGCAGGGTAAAGGTTCATTGGCATGAAAGAAGGACGAAAAGGCACGCTGACCACGAGGCCGCATGTTCATACAAAATGGAAGCCACCGAATACAAAATGGCCCCCGCACGTTTAGTCAAGTTAACAGAAATGTTCGTGTAGCTGAGCTTAACGCTAACTCAGGTACTGCCAAATTACGACAGACGACCCTTTTAGCGTTTAGCTGAAGCTACCTCATAATGGAAGTAATCCGAATGTTCATCATTAATATAGATTAGCATAATTTGCTTGACTTCAGCATTACTCATCTGTACATTTTTAGCAATAGCTCGTTTGGATGGGATACAGGCTGTAATACATACAGTACATAAAGTAGGACCACATTGAATACATAGGCAACAGAAGAAAAATATCCCAATAATCACACATAGAACAGTTAGCAGTTTCCAACCCCATATACTAAGCAGAGCCCAAACCAGCTAGAAAAAGTCCAAGTACCATTGTCAGTGTGAATTTCAGAGGCAATTTTGTGCAACCTAGAGATAGCATCATACACAGATGGTGAATTATCTGGCACATAAACACAACAACTACTTCCGATGATGCGGCATGCACCCCCACGATCAGCTAACACTACGTCCAGAACCATCCGGTTCTGAAGCATAACGATTCTTGTAATCTGAAGCTCTTCAGTTATATTCCCTAAAGCAGAAGCAGTTTCATTAGCAACTTCCTCCACAACACGTGTTAACCGTCTAATTTTCCTGCTGTTTAGGGCAGCACCTACAAAAGAGAACAACCCTAAATTAAAATCCACATATTGTTGTAGTGAGGTGTCGGTTTGGTCGACATCATCAATATCCAATGTTCTCTTAACTCTATTCAATAGAAAGTCGTGATACAATACAAAATCATTATGGTACATAGGTGGGGCAATAAACACAGGGGGTAATACAAAAGATATATAACATGTACCTAACCATCCAAGAGGAAGACGATGATAACCTTTATTACCGCAAATAAAGTAAGTGTTTCGTGAGGCCACAAATGAAATACCATTGGGTGTATCAAAGGCAAGAGTAACATTGCATTCACTTCTCCCCACCGGAATTGTTCCCTTATTCCTAATACAAAGGTCTGCTTTTGTATCAATAACTGTAAATACATGTAAACTGGTCATATTTGTAAGTCTCTGATTGGTGAAGGTACGAGGCGTAGATACATTGTCCGGTCGATATTCTTCCCACTCGAATTTAGTTCCTTCTGCTTGTGGATAGCCATCTCGATCGTTATAGCAAACCTTGTTCAATCGAAAAAGTAGTCCACCTTTTGTTGGCCATCTTAATGTAAAGAGAAGTGTGTACCAAGCATTACATGAACCATTGTGGGAAAATGGAAGAGGAATAAGAGGTGTTCCTCCTTTCTTTTGATGTCCCGGTAACATCCCACAAACCCAACAGTTGGATGTATTTGTCATATTGTGTGTGTGTGATGTAGAATTTGAATGAAACTGTTATTCAAGTAAGTCCGTCTATGTCTCTCCTCATGATAGGGCAAAGAAAAATGGAAATGTTCAGATGGAATTGGAGTGGTAGGCAGTAAATAGTCCCGTGCAGGAAACAGTCTTTCTATAGTCCAAGCTATTACTGCTATTACCACCATAGTCGTAGCAAAAAGAACTGCACCCAAAATTTTTCTATTTCTCAATGTCATAGGTGCCATAGTACAAAGAACGAAAGTTTCAAAAACCAAACTAAAAATAAGAATGTGGTGCTGAGAACCGAGGCTGCCGCTGGTGTCTTCTCCGAGATTCAAGACGGGTGTCGCTACACTGGACAGAACTGATCCCCCCCCTTGATATTCCCGGCTTCCGTTTTCACAACCAGTCACAAAAAATACAAAAACTTATTATTTCCTTGGCCGTAGATTGTACTTCACTCCGCCAGAAATAGCGTGGTCCTGGAAGGCTCCCTCCGACTCGTTGGGCATAACAGCTGGGCTTTTCTCTGCATTCAAGATGTCTCTGTAATCGGACAGCACTTCAGGGTTCACCAGATCCGGAGAGACACGTCGGCAGTGCGTTGAATGTATCCACCGCTTCTTATTCGTGACTCGCACAGCCGTTCGCGTTACCAGCAGCACTTGTTCAGGGCCACGCCATCTCGGCTCCAAGCTGCTGGATCTCTCAAACACCCGGATCATGACATGGTCGCCAGGACGAAGATTGTGAGCCTCTCCAATGGAATTGTCGGGGAGCGCTTCTCGAACCTGTTGATGAATAGAAAGTAAATCATTTGTTAATCGTGCTAAATAATCGTTCATCATTATACAAGGCACATCATGTATCAAACGAGGCTTTGGAACTCCCCAGATATTCATGGGCCTTCCAAACACCACCTCATAGGGTGTGAGGCCAGTTCGAGAGTGTGGCACTGATCTAATAGACAATAATGCCAATGGCAAAGCATCCGGCCATTTCAAAGACGTGGATGCCACGATCTTTGCTAGCTTCAGCTTCAGAGTCGCATTATACCTTTCTACTAGACCTGCTGACTGCGGGTGGAATACAGCGTGGAATTTTTGTCTAATTCCCAATCCTTTCAGGACATGCTCCACTATCTTCCCAACAAAATGAGGACCATTATCATTCCACAAGAATTTACAAACACCATAAAGTGTGAAGTACTCTTTGAGTAATACCATAGCTGTTGTTAATGCTGTATTGTCCTTTGTGGGGTAGGCTTCAACCCATTTACTAAAAGCACACACCACCACTAGGACATACTTGAGGTTATTACAGCGCTCCAGTTGGATGTAGTCCATTTGCAGTACTTCGAATGGTGCAGTAGGTGGAACAAACCCTCCTTTAGGAGTAGAGGTCCCTTTAGCAGGATTGTACTGTAGACATATCAGACAGGTCTGCACTACTCTCCTAGCCGTGCTGGCAATCTCAGGATGCTCCCAAACTCGTGTAAGCAATTTCGTAATTGCAAGAGCTCCAATATGTGCCAGCCCATGCGTCATTTGAACCATTGCTTGCAAGTAAGCAGCAGGCAATTTCCATTTCTCCATATCTTTGCTACGCCAACAACCCTCATCATCCAATACTCCCTCTGTTGCCCATGTTGCAAGTTCTACTTTAGATGCTGACTTCTGTATGTCTAGTATTTCTTCTCTAGCATCATGCCATCGCTCGGCTTGCGATCTCACCACATACATAGGGGAGTCATTTTGCAACATGGCAGTCTCTCTCGCTATGCGGTCTGCAAAAGCATTTCCTTGCCCTATTTTGTCTGTCACTTTCTTATGTGCACTACATTTTATTATTGCCACCTTCTTTGGACATAATAGTGCATTCAGGAGGTCGCATACCAACTCTCCGTACATGATGAGTGTTCCGTGTGAGGTCATAAACCCTCGTTCCCTCCAGAGTAGGCCAAAATCATGCGCTACTCCAAAGGCGTAATGACTATCAGTATAGATATTCACACATAGACCAGCGCTTAACTCACATGCTTTCGTTAGGGCTATCAATTCAGCCGCTTGAGCAGATTTTTGTGGTATTCGTGCTGTTTCTACCACTGTCTTAAGTGTCGTGATCGAATAGGCTGCGGAAGCCGTACCATCTGGCAATCTCACACACGATCCATCAACCCACAGTTCCCCATCTACATCAGGAAGTGGCGTGTCCTGTAAATCGACACGACCCTTTGTTTGTTCGTCAGTCAGAAAAACACAATCATTTTGTTCTTCCTCCTGGGTCTCAGTAACAGGATATGGCAATAAAGTAGCGGAAAAAGTATGGTGATTGTAATGGGTTGGTCCATTTCGTGGTTTCGCGCTGACCGACCGACGCCGCGATTCACAAACGAGCGAGACGCCAACGCCAGCACCCGCAGCTCCGCAGCTCCGAGCCTCTGAGTCTCCGAGCCTCCAGACACTCTGGCCTCTGGCCTCTAACCAGCCATCTCACTCGCCTCATTGCGCCTGACTTGCACTGCGGCCCCCTTTGTACACAGGTGGTAGCAGGCGGCAGCAGAAGGAGTGCAGAGCCTGGAGCGTGGAGAAAAACAAGAAGCCAAAAACAAGCGCGGCTCCATCCCAACAGTGAGAGGTATCACAGACCACAGGTGAGCCTGGCCACAAAACCATAGCAGGCAAGTCAGCTACAATCTCACGGCAAGCGCGGCCGTCATTAATTGGCGGGATCACGGAGGCGGCCCGTTCTGATCGGGTGTAGCCTGTTACCCGCCCTGTGAGCCCCGCCTGCCCTTCTTTACCTGCTCCCTCGCTCTTTTGCTGCCTTACTATACGCCGTACTGTTTGTTGTGGCAGCAGGGGGCCAGTGCTGAGACTGACGGACATCAAGCCCCAGGAGCCAGCGGGGCGCTCTGTGGACTGCCAGCCCCTCCCTCACTCCCACCACGCTAATAAGTACTGCTTGGACGCTCGCAGTGCTTGCCTTCTCTTTTGACTTTCACTGAGGAATTGTGCTCTTCACACCGACGGCGAGGACTGCTCTGCTTCGAGGCGCTTTGTGCGAACTTGGGAGCCCGTGTGCTCCACTTCAGATTTTTCGTGACTGCTGGGGGAGAGAGGTGATCAAATCAACCAGCGGGAGCGGGACTGCGAGGCCCAGGGGTGCTAGCGCTTGGTCATCACGCCCACCTTGTGCCTCTTCCCGCCCCCTTCTCCTCCTACTTAGTTCCGCCATTTGACGCGAACGCGGGACGCGCGCGGACAGAAGCGCGAACGAAGACCGGACAAAGAGCGGGCCCTCAGTGGCCGAAGTAGGCTGGGCTGGGCCCACTTATTAATATTTGTTCATTGGATTTTATTTTAATCAGTAATCCATTCATTTTGTATAGACTTTGGCAATTGCTGCATTATTTGTGACTCAACAGACGCGCGCCATTGACTTCGCGTCGCTTTGTATTTGATATTAATTATTGAGCATATTTTAACCTGATCACTGGCATTGTATATAGTTTCACCCCTCACTACTTGATATAGTTTGTGATATGACCGCAAAAAAGCTTAGATCTGGGAGACTGTTGGGGGGAAGATCGACGGCTAAGACCAGATCCAGCCCCCTTCGAAACAAGAATGTCTCAACTATCCAATTGAAGGGTCAAAATCAGATATTTCAGCTTTGGGAGAAATCGGTGGATAAGGTGCCCCCGGAAAAGACTGACTTTAATAAGGGCGCCACCTCAATTCCATCGCTTAACCCATCACTCAATCAATTACTGAAGGAGGTGGAATCGGGAAATCTAAATTTAAGTTCACACTCTAATTTGGGTGCTTTATCTTCTCCCTCCATATTCTCGGAGAATGACAATTGTTTAGCCTCTAATACAGATAACTCCCAAAAAACCAAGGCTCCTTTAACAACTGTAAATGTCTCGCATAATGGCACATTATACCTCTCCAAATTGAGGGAGGTTACTAACGAAGACTTAGAGCCCCTGGACATTGACCTAGAGTTATGTGAACGTTATCTGATAGATGAACCTAGGATACTACTAGATGTTGTAAAGACCCCAATTGGCGCTAACCCTTCTGGTCTTCATCTCTATAGTAGTACCCCCTCCCCCAATTCCCAAGATCTTTCCTTTCAGACTAATATATCAAAAAGTCCAATGCTCAATATAATGGGGATTAAGGTTATTAATGATCCTAGTTTAAATTCATCAGAGAAACCTATATCAGAACTCCTGATTTCCTTGGAACATTTGTTATCTTCAATTTTAACGTTACTGAGTAAATTTGTGGGTAGTTCAGATTGTGTATTGGATTCTGTTACTCAAATTTTACGGGCTTTATTATCAAAATCCTCAGAAAAGAGCTGTGGTTTAGATCCTCCCACTACAACACTTCCTGAAACAATTCCAGCTAATGTACCTTGTTTGTCAACTGAGAATATACCAGTTGCCCCTGTGATGAAGGAATTATGCCCTACTCTTAAAACGTCTGCTTATAATTGTATAAGTGATTTGGATCCAGGTATTGTTTTAGAGGAAAATAGCGTTGTACTGCCAGATGCCAATGTCGAAAAGGTAATATATCCCATCTTTGATCCAGATTTTAAGGGGTTGGAATTAGAGGAAAAAGTAGGAAAACAAAGAAAGCATAAAGGAAAAAAAAGAGGAAGCCTCTCCGTAGATTTAAAAAGAGAAAGCAGAGACAAATATTTTTTGAGGATTCCCAAGTTTCTTATAATTCCTCCCCCGTTAAGGTTGAGATCGATAATGGAACTTTGAGGCATGACTCAATTAGGTTGTCATCTGAATCTTTGGTGCCTTTTGCTATTACCGACGAAATTATTACTAGTTGTTCTAACCGAATTTCGAGAGAACTGGGTGTAGAAAAAGAAAGGCCCATGGTCCACTTTCCAGCAGTGGAAGTAAGAAACTCTGTTCCTGTGGTATCAACCTCTCTTAACCCTACTGCCCCTTCTTTCCATACATTGGCAGAAAGGGTAGTCTCTGGTCAAAATTCTGTCCATAAGATGATAGAAACCCGTACTGATTCATTGATCTTGGATTTTGTCCCATTATTTGACCTTGATTTGGTACTGAATAGATCTTTTCTGTTGAAATGTTGTAAGGACATTGAGGGCCTAAAACTAATCAAATCAAGTGATATTGATCTAGTAACAATATTAGGAACAGGGTCTATGTCATTTATCAGGGTAAGGTTCTATTCAAACATGATAGCAAATCTTATATTAAAAAAAGCAGAAACTTTCCAGAGCCAGGGGATTGACGTGGTGCCCTTTACAGCCATATGTGCTGATAACCACAATGAGAATGGCTATTATAGGGGCCCGGGTCAAGCCGGTTCTTCTCAGCCTTTTGATGACCTAAAGATCCGTGTCTCAAAAACGAAAAGGCTAGTTACACATGTTATCCCCCCCCCAATAACAATAAATAGGGGTATAACTGAGAATGAACAGCAATGGAACTGGTTACCTGGTGCCTTGGCGTCCAAGGTGACAGACAACCCAAGACTGTTTTCTCACCTTTAGCAGCTTCTTCTCTGTTATTTCCTGGAATGCCGCTGGCATTAACAACAATCCTGAAAAATTACTGTATCTTTTTTCCTTGAATGCCAGCGTAATCTGCATCCAGGAAACATGGTGTATTGACAAATTGAATGTACGGAAAGACTACTTTGTGTTGGAGGTGGCAGCAACCCCCTCTAGTAGGGGTCATGCAAAAGGGGGAATCGCTTGCCTATTGTCCAATAGAATAAAGTGGAGTTTTTCCCACTACGTAGACTCCAGTAAGCTCTTTCAGGCAGTGACTCTCTCCAATTTAGATAAAACGGGAGAGAGACACCCTTTTGTGATAATAAACCCCTATATACCGCCAGGCGATCATTTTAATACCCTGTTGAAACAAGTTTTTATTTTTATTAGACAAATTAAAGAGACAGCTCCTTCCTCCAATTTCCTGTTAGTTGGTGATTTAAATTGCAAAGTTTCTAATCACAGTTTGGAGCTTTTTAGGAACAAAGTAAAAGAGGAGGCTATGTTGATTCCCCAAGCCCTCTTCCCAGATAATATAAAAACAAATAAACGGGGTAAATTGCTGCTGGAGGAATTGTATAGTACGGAGGGGCTTATAGCCAATGGTAGGCTTCCATCCGATGTTCCCGCAAACTATACACATAGTTCCCCCAACAGTAAATCAATCTTGGACTATATAATTGTTGACCATTGTATTTTTTCTCTTTTAAGGGACTTGGTTGTTGTAGAAATTACCCTCAGTGACCATAATGTTATTATGCTAACTCTTCTAGTAGATCCCCCCAACTCTGACTCTTGGGTGCTTGACAGGGACGTGGTCACTTTTCAAAAAACAGGAAGATGTTTCTGGGATTATAAAGCTATGAAGGGTTTGGAACCTATCCTTGAAAAAACTCTATCCAACTTAATTAATTGGCAGGGGTTGGAACAGTCCTCTTTTGAGGCTTTTATGAAGGAGATTATTTCTGCTGTAAAAAAATCCAATTTAACTAGGAAAAAAAATACCCTCCCTAAAGCAGTTGTTTCCCTTAATAAGGAAATAAACAAATTGGTGAGGGAACAATATATATGTGGAGCAGCAGAAAGATCTCAGAAAATATCTCTCCTCAAAAGAAGGAGAAGTAGGATAAAGAAAAAAATGAAAAAAGAAAAAGAGGACTCGTTATGGATTGGTTTGCGGGAAGCCGCTACCCAAGGGAATTCTAGACAATTTTGGACTCTCATTGGGGAGGGATGCGGTTCAAGAGTGCGTCCCCTTCCAATTCCTATTCCAGAACAAACCTGGGTCAACCATATCCTAAGTTTGTATGCTAAGAATGACCTGCAAGTGGAACTTAGGGGAATCGGGGAAGATAGTAATTCCACAATTGAATGCCCCTCAGAATTATCCATAGAATCGGCTATTAGGGATATGCGCCCATCAGGTGCTATGGGTCCTGACGAACTCCCGATATCAGTCCTGAAACAAGATCCAGTATCCTGGAGTAAAATCTTATTCCCTCTTTTCAGGATTTGTTTTCTTAAAAAATCTATCCCATCATCCTGGAAGGGGAGTATTCTGGTCCCTATGTTTAAAAAGGGCGATAGAAAATTACCTATTAACTATCGTCAAATAGCCCTCTTAGACGCAATCGGGAAGGTTTTTTCTAAATGCCTATTATCCCTAATTAACGATTGGGTGGTTCTAAAACAAATTTTACCACTAGAACAAGTAGGCTTTCGTAAAGGCCATGGAACCCTGGATAATCTCTCCGCTCTTCAGACTATTACAGATAAATATATAAGGGTACGTGGCGGAAGAGTGTACGTGGCCTTTATAGATTTCTCCACAGCATTCGATAAGGTTGACCGCCCGTTGCTGTGGAGAAAGCTCTCCGCCTTGGGAATGCCGACTCAATTGTTAGATATGATCCAGGCGCTACATACAGACACTTGGTATCAGGTCCTGCAAGGAGGAGACAGGGACCTTTCTAAGATTATCCCTTCATGTAATGGCCTTAAGCAAGGCTGTCTCCTTGCCCCGCTGCTTTTTTCATTATATATTGCAGACTTACCCGCCTCACTTTCTTCCTGTGATGGTATAGCTCCAATTTTGGGCGGAAAGCACATTTCATGTATGTTATATGCGGATGATATCATAATAATGGATCTTATGCCTAAAGGTCTCGCTAAACGCCTCCATGCTCTACATCAGTATGCAGAATCTCATTATTTAAAAATCAATGCAGCTAAGAGTAAAATTATGTGCATCTCAGGCCGGAAAAAACATACGTTTGCGAACTTTACCTGGTCTGTGGGAGATGACAAACTTGAGGTGGTAAAGAGTTATGTTTTCCTAGGAAAATTAATCTCTGACAATTTAAGTGCTAAACCCCATACCGATAACAATGCCCGGAAGGCTTTATCCCAAGGGAGAAGCATAAGTGCATTGTATTCGGCAATGGGAAGAAGGCATTTTTCATATTTATTGGAGGTCTTTAGGGCAAAAGTTCCCTCCACCCTTTTGTATGGATTAGAATTAATCGATATTAAGCATTGGGATTTCTTAAATATGGTGGAGGGAAAACTGTTAAGAAGCGTAATCTCCATTAGTTCCGCCTGCTCAGTGGCTGCTTGCAGACTTGAGTTTGGTTTGCGCAGCAGTTGGGTGCAGGGCCTGGCAGCGGTAGTACGTTGGGTCGCAAGCATAGCCAGAGGAGAAGAGGGGACTATGAGATTCCTCTTAAAGACGGAACTATTAGGAAGTTTAAGAGAACATTTTTTAATTGTCAATAACTTCAGAAAGGCTGTATCGCTCTTGCAGTTGGAAGAGAGTACTCTCTTTTCTCTATCTGCATCCCAGTTAAAGTCTGTCTTGAAAGAGGCTACCTGGGACCTTAGCTATAGACTAGACAGTACTTCAATCCTTGCTAAGAAGGGTGTTAACCCCCTCACTGACTCATTCGCAAGAAAATTTGTGCAACCTTACGCCACTTGAAATTTACCTCATGGTGTCCGGAGATTCTGGTTTCTTTTGAGGCAGGACTTGTTACCTTTAAATAATCTTTTGTTTAAATGGTACGGAGTTCCTGCAATTTGCAATTTTTGTCAACTGTCTACTCAAGACCGAATGCATGTACTCTTTATATGCCCAGTGCTGCGCCCTTATCGTTGCAAATGGTTAAGGCAATTATGTTTGCAAATGGGTATTGTAAATGTTAATTCTTTTATGTTCGCCTTATATAACCCCCCTAATGAGAGATTTTGTTTCAACATTTTTAATTTTTTTAAATGTTTTTTAGATATTTACTGAAGATTTGCATGTGTATTAATGAGCTACTCTGTGTTGCAGTAATTGTTATAATTTGTCTTTTTTCATTATGAATGGTGTTTTGTATCTGTGTTTTTTTCTTATGTGGACCTCTAAGGAGTTCCAAAACATAATAAAGGTTGAACTTGAACTTGCAATAAAGTAGCGGGGTTTAAAGTGGCGCACCTCTTCAATGTAATGTGTGGCGCCAACAATGTTAATTCGTATCCCGTTAAACGGGCACTAGTTAGATGTTGCGTTTTCGTTTGGTTCAGCAAAGCATCTACTGCATGGGGAACTAACACCAACAATTTGTGTGACAAAACTATTCCCTCACTCTGCCGTATAGCTACTGCTGTTGCTGCAACTGCTCGGAGGCATCCAGGCAGTCCTCGAGCCACAGGATCGAGTACCGCTGAAAAGTATGCGCAAGGCCTCTGTTTATCTCCGTGTAACTGTACCAAGACTGACAATGCGCACCCATCCTTCTCATGTACATACAGTGTAAAGAGCTCTGTGTAATCTGGTGTACCTAACACTGGCGCAGAACAAAGAGCTTGTCTCAATTGTTCAAAAGCATTTTGACATTCGTCCGTCCATTCGAGGGGGAGTGGTGCAGTTTTGGACAGCAACGCTAACAAAGGTTTTACAATGTACGAAAATCCTAGTATCCATTGCCTACAGAAGGACGTCAAACCTATGAAAGCACGAACATCCTTCTGCGTGCAAGGGACTGGTGTATCTAAGATTGCTTGAATTCGGTCTGATGTTAATGCACGTCCCTCCTTAGACAAAAGATGACCAATATATGTCACCTTTGGTCTACAATATTGTAGCTTCTTCCGCGAAACCTTGTAATTATGTTCCGCAAGGAAAGAAAGCAGGGAGAGTGTACTTTCCTCGCATTGCTCCTGTGTGTATGCTGCAAGCAGAATGTCATCAACATTTGGATTAGTGCCACCCCAGACTGCAAATCAAATGAATCAAGTTGTCTTTTCAAAGCCTGACTTTAAATGCTAGGACTTTCTGTGTAACCTTGAGGAACTCGACAAAATCTATAAGATTTATTATTTAATGTAAAGCCGAACAAATATCGGCTATCAGGATGAATGGGGATTGAAAAGAAAGCGTTTTTCAAATCAATCACTGTAAATGTAGTAGCCGTGGGTGGAACCAAAGTAAGTGAGTTGGTAATGTCAGATACTACTGGATACTGCGGTACGACTATCTTATTAATTTCCCTCAAATCAATAATAAAACGATAGATCTTAGTATCCGTGTCTTTCTTTAGGATCGGAAGAATTGGACTGTTGCAAACATTGTAGGGAACTTCCTCCACCACCCCTGCCGTTATCAAGTCATTCACAATATGTATCAAAGCTATTTCGCCTTCTCTAGAGATCTTGTACTGAGGAACACGAGGTAAAACCGCTCCCTCCTTCACAGTAATGCGCACAGGAGGAATAATCATTTGACCCACATCAGTATCGGAAGTAGCCCATAACGTACTTGGAAGGGAAGCTAATGCGTCGGCCTCTTGCATGAGGCACGATCTCTCAATTTCTGGGTAGTTTTCATTCAAAATGACCCGCACCCCTTCAGGGGCACAGCGTATTGTTGCACGAAAATGCTTTAGCATATCAAGTCCCATAATATTATCTGGTGTATTTGGAGATAATAAAAACGGACATGGGGCAGTGAATTTATCAACATGAAATGTAAGGGGTTGAGACAATGGGCTTAGTGAAGGTGTTCCATCGAACCCTATTGCTGTGATATTTTCGCCAGACAGGGGAGCCCTTGGAACCAAGTGTTTGGACAGAGCACTACGAGTAGCTCCTGTGTCGACCAGAAACTGATCAGTAGAACCCAAAACATGTGCTGATATATATGGACCCCTTTGATCGACTGGTACTTCAAGCGATTCCACACCCCATCCTACGCAATCCTATGCATATCTCTATTATCCTGCGACTCAGTATTTTCTCCTTCAGCTATCTGGTATTGATTCCGCCGATCAAAAGTATTATGTTCAAACTGACCACGACCCCTCTCTTCAAACCTACCACAATCATTCGCTCCACCTCTTGGTCCTGAATAACTATTCCGTGACCTTCCACTTCCTCGACCCCTCTGACTACGCTGTTCACGAAGTACCGGACAATCTGCGAGCCAATGTCCAAACTGCTTACAGTATGCACACTGATCCTCAGAAATGTCGGAACGAGGGGGAGACGTAACGTACGATCCTCGTCTACCCCTATCGTACCCTCTCGATTGCGTAGCACAAACCTGTGCCAACATCACTTTCGTCTTTAAGTCCTTCGCTTTCTTATCACTACTTTCTTTAGCCTCTAGTTCCTGACGTTCATAATACTGAGCCAAAGTTAATAAGGAGGCAGGCGTTGCCGTGGTCCATGAACTTTCACTAGCCTTTAATCGCTTTGCAATCTCCGGTAGGAGATTAGCCACATACTTGTCTACGAATAAGTGCCTGCCCGTGTCCTCTGTTAATGATTGACCACTGTAATCATGGAATGTTTCCTCAAAACGTGAAAAGAAATCAGAAACCGATTCGTCTGACTTCTGCTTACAAGACGCTAACACTGTCCAATCTATTTTCTTGGGGGGGACAAGCGTTTTTAATTTATTTAAGATAGCTGTTGGTAATTCTAAAATCAACTGACACGGTTTACATGCAGGTTCCCTATCTGAATCAGCTCTCACTATGTCCTTCCAATCTGCACCTAATATCGTTCGATCGTCAAACTTACGAATCGCCCTCCACATATCAGGAGGCAATATCAGCCCAAAGAAAAGATCAATATCAACTAACGTCATAATACACGAAGAAATAGCACCCTCCACACCTTCATAGAAAGCTGCTGGATTTTTACGGGGGTCAGGCAAAGCATTCTTAAGTGCCATAACATCTGCTCTATTCCATGGCGTATAAACCCAATTATATATAAAATAACCCCTTGAATCCTTAGACGTCTTATCCTCATCCGGACCATCCCCTTTAGGAGGGACATACAAAGGTGCAGCTTCCCGCATAGGCAAAACATTAATCGCAACACTCTTATCTGATCCATAGATAGGGCACACTTGGGAATTTTCCGTCGATCCAGACGCTGATTGCTCTGATGCCTTTTTCGCCGCTCGCAATCGTGTCGCCTCATCTCGTAACTGAACCAACCGCCGGAAGAATTTGTCCGCATCTGAAAGAGCAAAAATACCTTTACGAAAATTCTCACGACCAACTGATATATCTTTAGGTTCCAACTCAGGAGAGTGTTTTCTAAACCGCTCAACAACTTCATCTGTAAAATGATTTAAAAAATACAACCGTTCCTTGTCAGACCACTGACTCATAAGATCATTAACCCCTGGCACAGTTATAGTATCACTGTTAAGTTTACGAGCAATCGAACGTAATTCCGTCATACGCTCAGCATGTAACCTGGTACGCTGTTTATCCTGGCTATCCTCGTCTGAGTCCTCATCCGGAGCCGTAGGCTGAACATACGGAGGCGGGCAACGATCTAACAATGAAAAATCATCTAATTCATTAGTAAGGACAGGATAAAGAGGACGTCTAATAGGAAACTGACCATGAACCTGCAAGTTACGTTCTCGACTCTCTTTCTCTTTCTGTTCCTGCAATTCCTTCTCCTGTAGTTGTAAAGCTTTATCCCGAGCAGCCTTTCGCTGCTCTTTGTCCGCCAAGGCTTCTGCACGCTTCATTCGTTCACGCACCGCTTTCTCCCACATACGCACACAATCAAACATATCCTGTCTAGACCTGCGCTGAAACAAACACTGTTCTACATACTGGACTTTTCGCAAGTCGAATGACCCATGTAGTGGCCATTGAAAAGCCCAATCACGATCAGGTTTAGTGTATTTGTGCCATAACGTGCTATACATTATGGGAGGAAGGCCAACTTTAATGTGCATTTCGCAATTAGGAGTCCCCTCTGGGGGAGCCGGCTGAGATTCATTTAATCAATAAGTGGTACCATTTCCAAAGCAGCACATTCCTCGGAGTGTGCTGAGAACAGGTATGTTCAAAATATCACGAAAAAACCGCGATATTACATAAAATGGCACTTAAGGGTACTTACGCACGATGTGCCGTTCAAACAAATTCAAAAGCAGAGAAATATCCCTACATGCCTGCCTATGTGAGGTGCACTCCACATATAATTCAAATCATAGGTCCAAACGTTAGCTAACTCATACAAATTCAAATTCAAATTCAAATTCAAAAGCCACAGTAAGTGTCAATAGACTACCATACCAAACATAAGCTTACCAAATATCTTCAAAAGTGTCCAGATTCCAACTGCCAAGTTCCGTAGCCGAATCAGCCAAAACAGGCACTACACGACAAGCCAAACGATCAGAATCTCAGTCGAGGACCTGCGCCACCTGGAAGGTCAGATCAGAAGGAAAGGAAAAAACACCGTGGGTGCCAAGACTCGGGTCACTCAGTGGCAGCGTACGCGTCCATAGCGAGTTTCCCATCCTTCGCCGTGACCTCTCCTTCGGGCATCCGAGTCGCCGATGAGTCCCTTCGTGGTCGCCAATTGTGGTATCGGGTTCTATCAGGTCTACATACTCTGCAGAAACACTCGAACACCATAAAACAGAAGTTGGCACGGAAACTGAAAATGCAGAGACAAGTTTATTAGGACCCCATGGGGTGGTGGTACATTCCTACAGCACCCTTCGGCAATGCAAGAAGTATCACCCCGAACATCGGTGCGCGACCTCTTTTATACAGTTTAACAGCAATAAAAAGGTAGGTGGTATACATTTGAACAGTTTTAGGTACATATAAGGGCATTTTTGGAACACAGCCAGCATGTGGGAGGGGTTTAATACCACTGGTCAGTTAGGAGGAACATTCCTAAGGAGTGACCACTCTCTAGTCCAAAGATCAGATGTACACATGCGCGAGACTGACCATTGCTAAAAATAGCCTGTTGCTGGGCAGGGTAAAGGTTCTTTGGCATGAAGGAAGGACGAAAAGGCACGCTGACCACGAGGCCGCATGTTCATACAAAATGGAAGCCACCGAATACAAAATGGCCCCCGCACGTTTAGTCAAGTTAACAGAAATGTTCGTGTAGCTGAGCTTAACGCTAACTCAGGTACTGCCAAATTACGACACTGGGAGTTTGTCATTACAAATTCCACAGTATCATAATGACTTTACTGAAAACTGAGACGTTTGATATCAAACTTCTCAGCACATTAAACCACACTGATGCCAGCGAGGGATTTAATGAAAAATGCACACAGAGGGCATCTTAGAGATGCCCCCTGAAAAACAACCTACCACTAGTGTCCAGGCCGAGTGGCTGCTCGGCGGCTGCCACCACCAGACATGTTTCAGGACCCCTGGGTCAAGAGCCTGCTGCTCTCGGGGTTCTGAAACAATGCACATCCTGGGACGAGGTGCCAAGCCTCCTCCGTCAGGATGGGCAGGGTCCATGAAGGCTAAGCTTCAAAGGCGTGCCATCTTTGTGAGCTTCCCTAGGCCTGTTGCTGTTTTCAGGGACTGGTCCTCACCGGTCTGACCCCCGCTTTGGGCAGGAAAAACAAGTAAGGAAGAGAGGTGTGTGTGCCCACCTTTGGCAACTTCACCCCTCAGGTGGGGGAGGCGAGGTGAAACACAACTCTCAGTCCCCGCCATCTTGTAGATGGGGGGCTTAGCCAACCATAGTGAGGCATATGCCTCCCTCCACTGGAGGGTGGCATAATAGGGGGTGTACCCACCTCAAGGAAGGGACCCATTGGTCCCAACCTTTTACCTACCTGTAACACCCCTAAATCTAGTATTTAGGGGCACCTCTGAACCGTGCCTCCTCAGACAAGAAACTATAAGAAGAAGGGCTGAACAGCCGTGCCGAAACTAAGAAGAGGAGGACGCCTACTGACTTGGACCCTCCCGTACCGGCTATCCCCACTTCGAACCTGCAGAAGCGAAACTGCGGTGTTTCCTGCAGCCAGCACCCTCAAAAACCCTGAGCACCTGCCCTGCCTTCCAAAGAAAAGGCTTTGTCTCACGTGAACTATGGATTTGTTCAACCACAGGCTCCAGTTCCGGCACAATCCGCAAGTCTGCACCACTCTGCCCGTGACACCCAGGGGCCAAGTTCAAGTGGCCCAAAACGACGAGGAGGTCTACCCAGCAATCCTAATCTGAGATCCAGTGATCCCTGACCTGCCTCAAGCCTCCAGCCGATGCCTGCAGCCTCAGACCGGAAGGTCCCCCCAGCCGCGACCAGGAGCTGGTAAGAAGATCTGACCCTAAAAGACACCCCTGCACCCGATGCCCCATGGCCTTAGGTGGCCCAGCTGATGGTGTCTAACCAACTTCTAGCATCCCAGCTTACCTATCCAAGTGGTGGTCGCACCCAGAAGACCTTCCGCACCGAGCCTGCAGGGTGTTTGCAAACTGGAGACTCCCCATTGAAAGTAACAGGGCACCTGACAACAAACCTGTACCCTGCACCTGGCCGCCCTAGTGCTGCTGAGGGTGTACTTCTGGTGCTATCTTGAACCTCCATTTCCCCTGAGCTTTGCTCCCACAACCTTGTGGCCTGCTCGCAAGCTGCCACCATCCGGAGGCCCCCTCATCCCCTTTGGATAACATTGGGCCTCTGCACTCTGCACCCTGCCACCCTAGTGCAGCTGAGGGTCTACCAAGAGTGCATCCTTGACCCTGGGGGACCCCTGAGTCTAATCCCAGGAAACCAACTCCCACAACAAAGTACTTAGCTGTTAATCAATAACACTATATCCTCCCATAGGATAACATTGACTATTTTTCTATGAACATTTTTCTAAGTGTGAAGTTGGAAAATCTATAAAAGTCTCTAAAACTGTAACCAAAACACTTTTACTTACCTGTTTACAGGAAAACTCCCAGTGCAGTATCCAGGTACTCTACACTGTGTAAGAAAAGTAATCTGTAAACTAATCTACTTGATATCCTATTGAAAAGTCAATACAAAGTATATGTACAATATTTCAAAGCATTGCATTATCTGGGATTCTACTGTAATCAAACCAAAGTATACATACAACTGCAATTCAAACAGTAATATTACTGCAAAGTATAAGTCACATACCTGTGCCAGGCTTGCTTGGTTCTAGAAAAATAAAATAACTAAAAGAATATTTTTATACACACAATATTGGTCTGAGTTCAGTCTTACAGTGTGTTACAATTATTTGCAGATTGAGTGTGTACAACAAATGCTTAACACTACCCTCTGATAAAACCTTACTGCTCACCCACACTACCACAAATAGAGAGTAAGGTGCTATCTACTTTTACCTCTGCCTACTTTTGGGGTTCAACTGAACTCTGTCCACACTATACCTCACTTTGGTATAGTATATACGGAGCCAGCTTCTTTCACCAATTCATTGTGTTTTTAAGTAGAGGCATATTTAAGTGTGGTGTCCCTTAATCTGGATATTGTTTGGTGCTCATTTTAAAATGTCTGTTGTGCACACTTTTACTTCTGTTTTTCCTAATCAAAGACATCTTTATTTTCATTCTACTTTCTGGTGATCTTTTTGATTGACCTTTATATGTTTTTTTCGATTTGATCCCCTCTTGTTTTGGGCAAATCATTGGTTATAACACTCATTTTTCCTCTCTCCCTCTCCCCCCTAACCTCTGCACCTCCCTCTCTCTCACCTTACTTTCAGTGAAGATACTTATATGGAGTCCCACACCCCCATATAAATATGTATCGGGAGAAATGTTATGTGTACAGTAAACATTGCTTAATGAGATACAGTTGCTGTGGAGAGGTATTTTTATTTTTAATCTGTCTACTGCCTAAAGACATCTAGGACCAGATTTATTAAGAATTCACTCAACGCAACTTGCTGCGAATGGAGAAAGCAGAAGTGTGCCATATTTACAGATATATGGCGCATTTCTGCTGTTTCCTAGTGCTGTGACCAACACAGCCACCCTTGCGCCCTGCTGCAAGGGTGCCTGTATTACAGACAGGATTGTTTGTGAGCAGGAAGGCATACCTTTGAGGCATTTTCCTCCTTCTATGCATACCTCAGAATGCATCACGCAGAGAAAGTAGCAAGGAGAAATACAAATATTTCTCGTCATTAGTCCAGGGCCTAGGAGGCATAGCATTTTGGCACTAAAAATGTGGTGTGGGGTTTACTGAGCTGGTATAGCAACAAAATCCAGTGGTGGATGCATGGGAACGCCCATACTCCACCCATGTAGTGTCTATCCTAAGGTAATGTAACACAGCGCAAGCCACATTGCAATACATGGCATTACAAAGCTGCACACGGCCAAGCTAATCGGCTCTTGCGTGGCTTTGTAAATCTCAGTTAAGGACTTGCATTTCATTGAGATGAATTACGTCATCCAAGAAAAGCCCAAGTTCTTCGTAAATCTGGACCCAATAATAAATGTAATGATCCAGGCAGGCATCAGCTCACTCGAGAAATACTTTATTTGAGCTACGATGTTCAAAACCAAAGGTGAAAGGGAACAGAAAACAATTCATGAAATGCAAAGATCTAAATAAAATATAAGAAAAATACAAACACTGCATTAAATTAATGAGTGACTGCTTCTGTCTGTACAAAATGAATCCCGTTTAGGTGCTTCTGCCAATATAGAGTTACCTTTCTGTGGTGGTACAAGTGGCAGGTTTGAGACTACTGAGGTATTCTTCTCCAGGAGTGAATAATTATCTTACACCCATATATGTGCCTCAGAACTTTTAATTTTAAATAGAACAACTCTTTGTTCACTCAATCCTTCATTTCTGAGGAAAAACTGAACTGGGGGTTTGAAACATTTTAGTTAAGATATCTCTGGTCAAGAGGTCAAGAACGAGCCAGTCTGCATTTTTAGTATGAAGCAGTCACCCTGGAGGGGACAATTATAATATTTTACTGTAGGAAACTGTTTCTCTGTATAGTGTACTAAAATGAAGTACACTATGTAGAGAGTCCGAAAAATACCAAAAGGCTAAACAGAGGTAAAAGTAGATAATAGTAATGCTCTTTTTGTGGTAGAGTGGGCAAGCAGTTAGGCTTATCATAGGGTAGTGCTTAGCATTTCTTGTACTCACAGAGGCTATAAATGAAACACTCAAGGATAAATCCAAGACCAATTTATAAAAATGATATAGATTTTTATGTAAATTTAGAAACCAAAAGCACAGTTCTAAGGTAAGTTCTTTCAGAGTTACGATTTTGCAAAGTTCGGAAAATATATTACTTTTGAACGCAATTACGCACCATTGAAAACCATGGAGAAATAGCAGAAAAATGCATAGAAAATCAGGCAATGTTTTCGCAAAGTTTTAGGTCGATGTCAGGACCAGGTCCAAAGTTCCCATGGGAGAAGATCATGAGCATCCTGATTTGGCTGGGAGCAGAGTGCTGAAGGTCTTTGAAGGTGGTGCGCAAAGACGAAGGGGGGCACTTGAAAACACACAGTACAGGAGGACTTACAGGTAAGTCCGGTGGTTCTCCTTGGTGGGAGGAGGTTGTAAGGGCCTGGGGACCACAGGAGCACAGTGGGTTAGTCGATGCCATGGCTGGTGGGGTTGGGTGCAGAGCGAAGAGGTTGTCTTGAGGTTGTGCATCTTGAGGTCCTCGCGGTCATGAACAGTCAACTTGGGGAGGTGATCTCGGAACAGCTGGCTCTCGGGTGTCTCAAGGTACCTCGATGTGTGCTTGCTTCTGGTACTTCGGTAGTCCAGTGTTAACTCTTTTTGGTGTTTGCGCCGCTGGGGTACAGTACCCCGGGTATTGGTACACCGCACCTCCGGTAAGTCCTGGTGTCTTTAGACTTGGAGGGGAGACTGATATGACCCTCCAGAGCTGTTGTACCTCTTCTTGCTCCCATGCTGCGTCAAGGTTTTCCGGGAGCAGCACGTTGACAAACTGAACTTCACAGGATTGGTGCCTGCAGAGTGCAGGAGAATGGTACCTTCACTCCAAGGGAGCTTCTCTGCGATTTCTCAAGGGCTGGAGGTGCTCTGGGGTTCTTGGTGTCCTTTCAGGTTTAGAAAGACACAACAGGCAGCGATTGTCGAGCACTTCATGCAGCAGGTAGAGTTTGGCACCCTTTTCTTCGGATGTATGACATTACAACGCATGCTTTTACCATGCATGCCTTTACAACACGGTTTTTACAACGCAAACCTTTACAACGCATATCGCTTTGGGGTGCTGGATAGTGAATAGTTTAATTTACTATTCCAACTCCAGTCCCCGTGGACACTAGGGAAGGTGTTGGATAGTAAATTAAACGTATTCCCTATCCTAGAGCGCCCCCCAGCGCAATGCGTTGTAATGGTTTGCGTTGTAAAAGTTGTGTCGTAAAGGCACTGCGTGGTAAAAGTTGCGTTGTAAAGGATGTTTCCCCTTTTCTTCTGCAGCAGGGCTACTGTTCTCATGCAGGATGTCTTCTTTGTCCTGGTCTTCTTTTGTCTGTGGAATCTGAGGTTCATGTTTCAGAGAGCCACCTAAATACTGAATTTAGGGGCGTTACCTAGAGAGACAAATGGTAGCTGATGGGCTACTTATCTTTAGGGTGTCTACACCCTCTAGTGGCCACTTCCTATGGGAAGAGGCACTACCCTAGCCCTGATAGGTTGTTTTCCCACCATCCCATGATGGTGGATTTTTAGGAGAGGGGTTGACCTTGCCTGCCCTAGGGGTGGTGTAGGCTAAGTTGGAGCCCTCCTCCTAATCTAACTAATTTTTCCACCTTTCCTCCTATCAAAAGTGGAGCAGGAAAGAAGGCTTGGCCTCCCCACTATCTGGAGGTTCCTTGGTTGGACTTTAAAGGTGGCATTGACTCTGAAACATCCCGCCCAGGAAGGCCATATTGTCCTGAAGGAGGTGTGAAGTACCCCCAACATCTGTCCTCTCAGAGCGCTGACTCTCAACCCATAAAATCAGAAACATGTCTGGTGTTGGCAGACTGACAAACACCATTCTATGACAACACCAGTGTTTGATAGGCTTTCAGGTGACCCTCTAAAGGGTCGCATGTGTGAATTTATTAATAAATCCAATATTGGCATCAGTGAGGATTTATTAAAACACGATGTTTGATACCAAACATATTCGAAATCAAGGAACCCATCATGGAGCTAGGAAAGTTATGTTGACAAGTATCCAGTCCATGTACTCTTTAAGGCGTCCATGTGCACTTACAACATCTTAGAATGGACTGGACATTGTAAGGGCATATCTGCTGATATTCCCTCACAAAGGTATAATGCACCTTGTCTTAGGGCTAAAGGCCTGCATCTTATTCAGTGCATGGTTGGCATGGCACTCAGGGCTATGTGCTATGTCGACGCTACGGATTTCTCTGCACCAAGACACACAGCCTGCCATGTTAGAATTCAAATCCTTGGTGAGGGGTCCCTGGGGTAGCACAATCAGTGCTGCAGCCCAGAAGACCCTCCTCAGTACCCATGCCCTAGGTACCTGTGGTACCACGTACTAGGAACTTACAGTTGTAACTGAAGGGTGCCAATCGTGGTAGGGTTTTGTGGAAAGAACACTGGTACTGGGAACCTGGTCAGCTGGGACCCAATACTCTTCAGTCTAAGTTGCATTAAAATATCAGGCAACAAGTTGGGGGATACTTTAACAAAACCCCAGTTTCCTGCATCAAACCTATATTGAGAAAGGTGACAATACAGGTCAGCAAGCTATGATTTGTTGGCTGAAATAATCATAGTGCAGGTCAGCTATGTTATACTAGTAGATGAGGAATTATATAATTCAAAGTTTTCTTCCACCCAATGCAGTCCAAAGCTTCATGAGGGTTGGGTACAAGCCCCGACATATAGGTATATTATACATATAATTTCAGTAAAACCTTAAGGTCTTGTCTAACACCAGAACTAAAAAGGAAACTCATGTTTCAGTCTTCAATTTAAAGACTCACCTCAGTATCCCAATGCTGCTCCTTTCCCAGCTCCAAATTGTTTTACAATGGCATTAAAGCTTCCACCCATCTTGTGCTGAGCCAGTTATAAGGAGAACACACCTCCCTGCTGAATACCAAAGGCGGTTGAAAACACCCTTGCATTAAGAAATGTTCTATGTCAATTTTACTAGCCAAATTACTACAGTTAAACTTCTTCGGAAAAACAAAGGGGAGAGTCAGTACAGTAGAGCTAGGTCCCTAGGTAGTCAAACAACTTGGACGGTCCGCATTGAAATGGCTGGTCAATACTTTAGTGTCTGGCACCACAAGGGTTTTTAATAAGAACCCTCACACACAAACCTAGTTGGTGTCATGCTTCATCATCGGGTTCCAAGCTGAGTAGCCAAAGGCTCCTCAGCTGTGCTGCGACACCTGACTACAGTGGAGCTGGTTTCTTTGATTTTTTGTGAGAGTGATGAAGTGGTGTGGTTTAAAAATACCTGTGGGAAACTCACTAATAATTACTTTATTCCCAGCGGCCCAGGGTATGCTTCAAAATTATTTCGAGTGGATAATATGGTAAGACTTATAAGTTGAATCTTAATTATCCTTGGCCGTCATGTTTCAGCTCTTATAAAAAATGAATGGAGCTTTCTTCAGGACCTCTCTAAACCAAATAAAGGTGTAAGTAAAAAAGTGAGTGGTAAAAGATTATAACCACGTGTTAACGCAATTTTTGCACACTCCTATAGGGGACCAAGTGCAGTTTCCACATACCTTTCCACAGCTGCTGCCGCAAATGATGTTTGGCTGGAATCCTCCCTATGCCCCAATGCAGAATCCATTCATGAATCAGACCCAGCGGTTTCCATTTTTAGGCAACGGCCGCAGAGGACAAGGAAGACAAAGAAGACAACCGCAGGTACATTGAGAGGACGATCAGAATCAAGGAGCTTATACCAGGAGCAAATGGTCAAGGGACCAACAGGCAGGAACGAGCTCTGACAGGAGTTAGTGACTAAGCATGGGCGTAAAATCCGTTCCGCTCACGGATTTTGCGGATTTACGGCAAATTCGCAATCCGCGAACTCTCGCGAACTTGCCGAAAATCTGTAAATCCGTGCTAAGCGGATTTTTTGCTTGGTCGCACTTGCCAACTAGAATACTATACAATTTCGCGGGAGTAAACACCTGCGAACACGTAGATGCGGCGGCAGCGACAATCTCGCAATTGCGAGATTGCAAAATTTGCAATTTCGCACAAGAAATCCACCAGCAGGCAGCATAAACCTTTAAAATTATGATTTTTATCAGAATAACTCCTCAGGTTGACATTTGCTGCACCTTTTTTTTTGCAAGGAATCCATTTTGGGGGGGGGGGGGGTGGGAGGAAGGAAGTGTCCCACAGTCTCCAACTTCCTGATCCTGTCCAGCAGGCTCCTCCCAGTGCTTTCTTCATGTGCTGGTCACTTTGATTTGGATCTTGACCTGGAAGGATTACTTTTTGTGGATGCTGCTGGATATTTGGAATTTTACAAAACTGAAAGCACTCAGCAGGTGCAAAAGTTCAATCTTATCATTAGTAACCATTCCCTGTAGTGCTTTCTGTGAGGCCCCTTCAGAGTTCAGTTGCCTACTTGCAACTATTCTATGACCCTGCTCTGACCGTCACAGCAGGCTCAGAGAATAGCTACAAGTATACAACAAAGGTCCTGTTAAAAAAATTACACTGCAACAGAAAGCAATTACAGACAAAATTGAAAGCACTCAGCAGGTGCAAAAGTTCAATCTTATCATTAGTAACCATTCCCTGTAGTGCTTCCTGAGGGGCCCCTTCAGAGTTCAGTTGCCTACTAGCAACTATTCTATGACCCTGCTCTGACCCTCACAGCAGGCTCAGAGAGTGCTGTGATGAACCAGACGTAGAAACAACATGGTCGCGACCGTTGCTACCCGACAAGTAATTTCGCGTTTGCGAACTGGTAAAAAACCCTTGCGAAATGGCAGAAACACTTGCGAACACACAAAAAAAAGGAATCCGCAAAATTTGTGAGAGTTCGAGGATTTTGCGGATTGCAAATCCGTAAATACGCAATTTCGCGGATTGCCAATTCGCAAAATCCGCCCATGCTTATTAGTGACCAACTACTCGGAACACATCCTGACCCAAACAGAAACGGACCAATTCAACAAGAGATTAGGCTTTGTCCCTTCGGCCAACCTAGACAAGTTCCACCTCCACTGCGAAATGGCGAAATTCTTTAGGAAATTCAAACTAAAGGCATTTTTTGCAAATCAACATGCAATAACTGGCACACAACATCAGGAAGAAGGCGACACTGGTTTCAGAAAAAAATCTAGCTTCATACCACCGTCAAGTATGATACCATGTGTGATTGCAGCATTTGAACAGGCAGTCTTTAAAGACATAGAGACCATCCAAGAAAAAAAGCTATTTAAGAACGTTAGCAAAAAGGAATTTGAGGCACTCTCCACACTCAAAAACAATGAAAAAATAGTGATCAAGCCAGCAGACAAAGGAGGAGGGATAGTCCTCCAGGACAAGAAGGCATATCAAAACAAATGCCTACGCCTGTTAAGTGACAGGCAGAACTACCAACCCTTACAGGAAGACCCCACAATCGGACTAAAAACAACTATTCAAGACCTGGTAGCGAAGCCGAAAATAGAGGATACATCAGTAACCAAGAGGCACAATTCCTTACAACTACCACAGAAAAAGTACTTCACTTCTACACCATCCCCAAGATACATAAAAACAAAGTACCCCCACCTGGCCGCCCAATAGTGTCTGGTATTGGTTCAGTACTTGAACCGCTGTCAAAGTTTTGTGACTTTTTCCTGCAACTAATTGTACAGGCTTCCACCACCTACCTCAGAGACACTAACGATCTCTTAGGACAGATCAAAGATATTGCTTTCAACTCAAACACATCCTTCTTGGTATGTCTAGATATAGAAAGCCTATATACTAGCCTGCCACAAGATAACACCTTGATTGTACTGGAATCATCACTTATATGGATCCCTGGGACAACACAACACCGAAATCATTCATCCTTAAATGTGCCAAGTTGTCACTGAAAGAGAATTACTTCGAATTTGAAGGCCAACTGTCCCTCCAAACATACCGAGATCAATGGGCAGCATATTTGCCCCAATGTGGCAGGCTTGTATGTTTTTAACTTTGAAAAAACACATCTATTCAATCCCCACACCTCTTTGACAACGTACATCCATTTCTACAAAAGATATATTGATGACGTCTTCCTTACTTGGGAAGGATCGGAAGAGTCCTTTGAAATTTCTTGACCTGGATAAATGGATGTGACCTGAACCTTAAATTCACTCATACAAGGAGTAGGAAGAACATCACATTCTTAGATCTGGACATTACTGATGCCAATGGCAAACTGGCAACTAAGACCCATTTTAAAGAGACGGCTAGGAACTCTTTACTCCACTACACAAGTTTCCATCCCAGGACACTCAGAGAAAATCTACCCTATGGGCAATATCTAAGATTGCGAAGAAATTGCTGCAGTCTGCAAGAATTTAAAGACCAGGCACAGATGCTATCTTCAAAGTTTAAACAATGTGGCTTCCCAGACAAGATCACTGAAAAAGGGCGCGCAATCAAAATAGAGAAAGTCTACTTGAACAAAAACCCTCAAACAGAACCAACTATCCCTCTCACCTGCGTGACAACTTACAATCCGGCATCCAACCAAGTATCTCGCATCATCCAAAAACATTGGAAGATATTTAACACTGGCAACCAACAGTGGGAGAAACCCCTATTTTCCTATCGCAAAGGGAGAAGCCTTAAGGAAAGCTTGGTGCACACCATACCACAACAACCGTCCAAACAAATCAACACCATACACAATGTATGGGGACTTCCTAAAGTTACTTGACACAACCCATGCGGTGATTGCAGTGTGTGTCCCCTAACCAAGACAACAAAAACCTTGAACTTAGAACCAGGAAAAATATGGGAAATTTGACGACACAAGAACTGCAATACAACTAACGCCATATACCTTATCACGTGTCCATGCGGGCTACGGTATATAGGCATGACGAGCCGGAGAGTAAAAACTTGCATCTGTGAACATAGAAGCAACATCCTGTGTAAACGCAACACAACTCACATGATGAATCATTTCTTGGGAAATGGCCACACAACCAATGATATGGAATGGTTTGTGATAGAACAATTAGAGGCAACCGGCAATAATGTTCATAGCCAACTCCTGGAGAAAGAGCAGTGATGGATATATCGCTTGTCCACATATATACATGGTTTGAATGGCAATATACCATGGAAAAGTCTGAGTAGGTAAGATGAACAATGGCAACAATGTTGTAAATGAACATGTAAAATACACTAACATGACACACCCTCGCCCATCTAGGTTTTTACACCGAACTGACTTTGAGTTCATAAAAGTTGCACACTTTCTAGTGCATACCTAACTCCATATGAAGATATAACCAGCATGTTACATGCTAAACATAATGGTGTAGTGCAAATCTATCTCTTAGAGACCACCTAGTAGTGCATCTGATATGTTTTGTACCCAGTACATTTTTAATTTTTATTATGGGCACATATCACCTTTTATCATGTTGGAGGCATCAGATGTTAATCATCTTGTAATAACACCCCATAGGTTATAAAGCCATGGCAGCCAAATTATACTTCATTAATACCAGTGAAGAAGGTATGATTTCCATTTGTTGCACTCTCTCCAAAATCAACACACTTCACGCTGTGTGCCAAAACCTACTAAAGATGCCGAACATCGTAATGCTGGAATCCCTCGTCCCCCGAGCTGTTCACGTTTAACGTTTTTCCTGCAACAGCAGTTTAGTTGCTTTCTTGACACTACACGCGTCAAATGACCAAACGCGTGACGTAACCAGCAAGAAGTCTTCACGCGCTGAAACTAACTTTAAATCGGCACTCCGCTCCTGGCTCCGGAACACACCCTGTCCCTGAGGAGCATGGAGTAGGTGACATTGCGGGCGAGCGCCAAGACAATGTAAGACCTACCCTTTTATTGATATTGTATACAGAGACGACTCTAACGCGTCACTCTACTAGTATACGCCAACAGTAACTCCACAGGATTTTGACTTTTTCCTCCCCTTTGTCTCTACCTTGCCTTTCCCCCAGAGAGTCAGCATGAACTTGCATAATTAACATAATTATAAATATAAGACTTATTCATGGGAATTCTTACTAATGGCAATCGAAAGCCCTCATGTTTAATAGCTCTCACTAGCTTTACTGATAAAAGATCAGGTGCCCGGCATGATTATAGACCGCTTCATTTGGCTCTTTTAAACTGTCGTTTTAAGGTAACTATCACGTAAAGTTCACTGATAGTTCACAATCCAGGCAGCGCATAAATCAACCATAGTCTGCAGGTTCAACACAGCATGCACACAAATTTGGACACAAGCATGCCAGCATTGTATGCATGTACAAAAGGGGGTGGTGATGGACGTAGCATCTGAACCAATCAAACACTCACACCCAGTCAAACGATCTGGGTTTGATCCATCACCGTTCTTTAGCCCACTCTGCCACCCCAGTTCAGACATGGCTAGCCCTCTCATTATGGGCCTCATCAGGACTTGGGCCAATATAATGTTCCGTTCTATATAGGCTTTTCTGACTATCCCAATTGCTAATTCCCTCTTGAAAGGTTCGTCGTGACAACGTATTAAAGCGTTTTCAGTTTTAAACGTCCGTCCAAACTGGCTATTCTCTGCGCGGGGCGGCTTCTACTGCCTCCTTCTTCCCGACAACAATTCAGCCTCACGTCTGAGCATACCCTGCCACACTTATGGCGGCCAAAGCGGTACAAAAGGGGGTGGTGATGGACGGAGCATCTGAACCAATCAAACACTCACACCCAGTCAAAAGATCTGGGTTTGATCCATCACCGTTCTTTAGCCCACTCTGCCACCCCAGTTCAGACATGACTATATGCAAATCAGTCTGACCCTGTGCCTCATGGGAACAGTCCGGCCCGAACTGCCAAGCCATGCCTTCCCTGGACCGGAAACAAGCTTCCGAGGACCGGTTTCTGGCATTCCAGCAGTCCCCAGCCCGGCTTGCTTGAATCCAGTGGCAAAGTGAGCAAGGGACTCACGTCTGAGCATACCCTGCCACACTTATGGCGGCCAAAGCGTTACAAAAGGGGGTGGTGATGGACGGAAAATCTGAACCAATCAAACACTCACACCCAGTCAAAAGATCTGGGTTTGATCCATCACCGTTCTTTAGCCCACTCTGCCACCCCAGTTCAGACATGGCTATATGCAAATCAGTCTGACCCTGTGCCTCATGTGAACAGTCCAGCCCGAACTGCCAAGCCATGCCTTCCCTGGACCGGAAACAAGCTTCCGAGGACCGGTTTCTGGCATTCCAGCCGTCCCCAGCCCGGCTTGCTTGAATCCAGTGGCAAAGTGAGCAAGGGACTCACATCTGAGCATACCCAGCCACACTTATGGCGGCAGAAACAGTACAAAAGGGGGTGGTGATGGACGGAGCATCTGAACCAATCAAACACTCACACCCAGTCAAAAGATCTGGGTTTGATCCATCACCGTTCTTTAGCCCACTCTGCCACCCCAGTTCAGACATGGCTATATGCAAATCAGTCTGACCCTGTGCCTCATGGGAACAGTCCAGCCCGAACTGCAAAGCCATGCTTACCCGGGACTGGAAACAAGCTTCCGAGGACCGGTTTCTGGCATTCTAGCCGTCCCCAGCCCGGCTTGCTTAAATCCAGTGGCAAAGTGAGCAAGGGACTCATGTCTGAGAATACCCTGCCACACTTATGGCGGCCAAAGCGGTACAAAAGGGGGTGGTGATGGACGGAGCATCTGAACCAATCAAACACTCACACCCAGTCAAAAGATCTGAGTTTGATCCATCACCGTTCTTTAGCCCACTCCGCCACCCCAGTTCAGACATGGCTATATGCAAATCAGTCTGACCCTGTGCCTCATGGGAACAGTCCAGCCCGAAATGCCAATCCATGCCTTCCCTGGATCGGAAACAAGCTTCCGAGGACCGGTTTCTGGCATTCCAGCCATCCCCAGCCCGGCTTGCTTGAATCCAGTGGCAAAGTGAGCAAGGGACTCACGTCTGAGCATACCCTGCCACACTTATGGCGGCCAAAGCGGTACAAGAGGGGGTGGTGATGGACGGAGCATCTGAACCAATCAAACACTCACACCCAGTCAAAAGATCTGGGTTTGATCCATCACCGTTCTTTAGCCTACTCTGCCACCCCAGTTCAGACATGGCTATATGCAAATCAGTCTGACCCTGTGCCTCATGGGAACAGTCCAGCCCGAACTGCCAAGCCATGCCTTCCCTGGACCGGAAACAAGCTTCCAAGGACCGTTTTCTGGCATTCCAGCCGTCCCCAGCCCGGCTTGCTTGAATCCAGTGGCAAAGTGACCAAGGGACTCACGTCTGAGCATACCCTGCCACACTTATGGCGGCGAAAGCGGTACAAAAGGGGGTGGTGATGGACGGAGCATTTGAACCAATCAAACACTCACACCCAGTCAAAAGATCTGGGTTTGATCTATTGCCGTTCTTTAGCCCACTCTGCCACCCCAGTTCAGACATGGATATATGCAAATCAGTCTGACCCTGTGCCTCATGGGAACAGTCCGGCCCGAACTGCCAAGCCATGCCTTCCCTGGACCCGAAACAAGCTTCCGAGGACCGGTTTCTGGCATTCCAGCCGTCCCCAGCCCGGCCTGCTTGAATCCAGTGGCAAAGTGAGCAAGGTACTCACGTCTGAGCATACCCTGCCACACTTTTGGCGGCAAAAGCGTTACAAAAGGGGGTGGTGATAGACGGAGCATCTGAACCAATCAAACACTCACACCCAATCAAAAGATCTGGGTTTGATCCATCACCGTTCTTTAGCCCACTCTGCCACCCCAGTTCAGACATGGCTATATGCAAATCAGTCTGACCCTGTGCCTCATGTGAACAGTCCAGCCCGAACTGCCAAGCCATGCCTTCCCTGGACCGTAAACAAGCTTCCGAGGACCGGTTTCTGGCATTCCAGCCGTCCCCAGCCCGGCTTGCTTGAATCCAGTGGCAAAGTGAGCAAGGGACTCACGTCTGAGCATACCCTGCCACACTTATGGCGGCCAAAGCGGTACAAAAGGGGGTGGTGATGGACAGAGCATCTGAACCAATCAAACACTCACACCCAGTCAAAAGATCTGGGTTTGATCCATCGCCGTTCTTTAGCCCAATTTGCAACACCCGTTCAGACATGGCTATATGCAAATCAGTCGGACCCTGTGCCTCATGGGAACTGTCCAGCCCGAACTGCCAAGCCATGCCTTCCCTGGACCGTAAACAAGCTTCCGAGGACCGGTTTCCGGCATTCCAGCCGTCTCCAGCCCGGCTTGCTTGAATCCAGTGGCAAAGTGAGCAAGGGACTCACGTCTGAGCATACCCAGCCACACTTATGGCGGCCGAAACAGTACAAAAGGGGGTGGTGATTGACGGAGCATCTGAACCAATCAAACACTCACACCCAGTCAAAAGATCTGGGTTTGATCCATCACCATTCTTTAGCCCACTCTGCCACCCCAGTTCAGACATGGCTATATGCAAATCAGTCTGACCCTGTGCCTCATGGGAACAGTCCAGCCCGAACTGCAAAGCCATGCTTACCCTGGACCGGAAACAAGCTTCCGAGGACCGGTTTCTGGCATTCCAGCCGTCCCCAGCCCGGCTTGCTTGAATCCAGTGGCAAAGTGAGCAAGGGACTCATGTCTGAGCATGCCCTGCCACACTTATGGCGGCCAAAGCAGTACAAAAGGGGGTGGTGATGGACGTAGCATCTGAACCAATCAAACACTCACACCCAGTAAAAAGATCTGAGTTTGATCCATCACCGTTCTTTAGCCCACTCTGCCACCCCAGTTCAGACATGGCTATATGCAAATCAGTCTGACCCTGTGCCTCATGGGAACAGTCCAGCCCGAACTGCCAATCCATGCCTTCCCTGGACCGGAAACAAGCTTCCGAGGACCGGTTTCTGGCATTCCAGCCGTCCCCAGCCCGGCTTGCTTGAATCCAGTGGCAAAGTGAGCAAGGGACTCACGTCTGAGCATACCCTGCCACACTTATGGCGGCCAAAGCGGTACAACAGGGGGTGGTGATGGACGGAGCATCTGAACCAATCAAACACTCACACCCAGTCAAAAGTTCTGGGTTTGATCCATCACCGTTTTTTAGCCCACTCTGCCACCCCAGTTCAGACATGGCTATATGCAAATCAGTCTGACCCTGTGCCTCATGTGAACAGTCCAGCCCGAACTGCCAAGCCATGCCTTCCCTGGACCGTAAACAAGCTTCCGAGGACCGGTTTCTGGCATTCCAGCCGCCCCCAGCCCGGCTTGCTTGAATCCAGTGGCAAAGTGAGCAAGGGACTCACGTCTGAGCATACCCTGCCACACTTATGGCGGCCAAAGCGGTACAAAAGGGGGTGGTGATGGACAGAGCATCTGAACCAATCAAACACTCACACCCAGTCAAAAGATCTGGGTTTGATCCATCGCCGTTCTTTAGCCCAATTTGCAACACCCGTTCAGACATGGCTATATGCAAATCAGTCGGACCCTGTGCCTCATGGGAACTGTCCAGCCCGAACTGCCAAGCCATGCCTTCCCTGGACCGTAAACAAGCTTCCGAGGACCGGTTTCCGGCATTCCAGCCGTCTCCAGCCCGGCTTGCTTGAATCCAGTGGCAAAGTGAGCAAGGGACTCACGTCTGAGCATACCCAGCCACACTTATGGCGGCCGAAACAGTACAAAAGGGGGTGGTGATTGACGGAGCATCTGAACCAATCAAACACTCACACCCAGTCAAAAGATCTGGGTTTGATCCATCACCATTCTTTAGCCCACTCTGCCACCCCAGTTCAGACATGGCTATATGCAAATCAGTCTGACCCTGTGCCTCATGGGAACAGTCCAGCCCGAACTGCAAAGCCATGCTTACCCTGGACCGGAAACAAGCTTCCGAGGACCGGTTTCTGGCATTCCAGCCGTCCCCAGCCCGGCTTGCTTGAATCCAGTGGCAAAGTGAGCAAGGGACTCATGTCTGAGCATGCCCTGCCACACTTATGGCGGCCAAAGCAGTACAAAAGGGGGTGGTGATGGACGTAGCATCTGAACCAATCAAACACTCACACCCAGTAAAAAGATCTGAGTTTGATCCATCACCGTTCTTTAGCCCACTCTGCCACCCCAGTTCAGACATGGCTATATGCAAATCAGTCTGACCCTGTGCCTCATGGGAACAGTCCAGCCCGAACTGCCAATCCATGCCTTCCCTGGACCGGAAACAAGCTTCCGAGGACCGGTTTCTGGCATTCCAGCCGTCCCCAGCCCGGCTTGCTTGAATCCAGTGGCAAAGTGAGCAAGGGACTCACGTCTGAGCATACCCTGCCACACTTATGGCGGCCAAAGCGGTACAACAGGGGGTGGTGATGGACGGAGCATCTGAACCAATCAAACACTCACACCCAGTCAAAAGATCTGGGTTTGATCCATCACCGTTCTTTAGCCCACTCTGCCACCCCAGTTCAGACATGGCTATATGCAAATCAGTCTGACCCTGTGCCTCATGGGAACAGTCCAGCCCGAACTGCCAAGCCATGCCTTCCCTGGACCGGAAACAAGTTTCCGAGGACCGGTTTCTGGCATTCCAGCCAGCCCCAGCCCGGCTTGCTTGAATCCAGTGGCAAAGTGAGCAAGGGACTCATGTCTGAGCATACCATGCCACACTTATGGCGGCCAAAGCGGTACAAAAGGGGGTGGTGATGGACGGAGCATCTGAACCAATCAAACACTCACACCCAGTCAAAAGATCTGGGTTTGATCCATCACCGTTCTTTAGCCCACTCTGCCACCCCAGTTCAGACATGGCTATATGCGAATCAGTCTGACCCTGTGCCTCATGGGAACAGTCCAGCCCGAACTGCCAATCCATGCCTTCCCTGGACCGGAAACAAGCTTCCGAGGACCGGTTTCTGGCATTCCAGCCATCCCCAGCCCGGCTTGCTTGAATCCAGTGGCAAAGTGAGCAAGGGACTCACGTCTGAGCATACCCTGCCACACTTATGGCGGCCAAAGCGGTACAAAAGGGGGTGGTGATGGACGGAGCATCTGAACCAATCAAACACTCACACCCAGTCAAAAGATCTGGGTTTGATCCATCACCGTTCTTTAGCCCACTCTGCCACCCCAGTTCAGACATGGCTATATGCAAATCAGTCTGACCCTGTGCCTCATGGGAACAGTCCAGCCCGAACTGCCAAGCCATGCCTTCCCTGGACCGGAAACAAGCTTCCGAGGACCGGTTTCTGGCATTCCAGCCGTCCCCAGCCCGGCTTGCTTGAATCCAGTGGCAAAGTGAGCAAGGGACTCACGTCTGAGCATACCCTGCCACACTTATGGTGGCCAAAGCGGTACAAAAGGGGGTGGTGATGGACGGAGCATCTGAACCAATCAAACACTCACACCCAGTCAAAAGATCTGGGTTTGATCCATCACTGTTCTTTAGCCCACTCTGCCACCCCAGTTCAGACATGGCTATATGCAAATCAGTCTGACCCTGTGCCTCATGGGAACAGTCCGGCCCGAACTGCCAAGCCATGCCTTCCCTGGACCGGAAACAAGCTTCAGAGGACCGGTTTCTGGCATTCCAGCCGTCCCCAGCCCAGCTTGCTTGAATCCAGTGGCAAAGTGAGCAAGGGACTCACGTCTGAGCATACCCTGCCACACTTATGGCGGCCATAGCGGTACAAAAGGGGGTGGTGATGGACAGAGCATCTGAACCAATCAAACACTCACACCCAGTCAAAAGATCTGGGTTTGATCCATCGCCGTTCTTTAGCCCACTCTGCCACCCCCGTTCAGACATGGCTATATGCAAATCAGTCTGACCCTGTGCCTCATGGGAACAGTCCAGCACGAACTGCCAAGCCATGCCTTCCCTGGACCGGAAACAAGCTTCCGAGGACCGGTTTCTGGCATTCCAGCCGTCCCCATCCCGGCTTGCTTGAATCCAGTGGCAAAGTGAGCAAGGGACTCACGTCTGAGCATACCCAGCCACACTTATGGCGGCCGAAACAGTACAAAAGGGGGTGGTAATGGACGGAGCATCTGAACCAATCAAACACTCACACCCAGTCAAAAGATCTGGGTTTGATCCATCACCGTTCTTTAGCCCACTCTGCCACCCCAGTTCAGACATGGCTATATGCAAATCAGTCTGACCCTGTGCCTCATGGGAACAGTCCAGCCCGAACTGCAAAGCCATGCTTACCCTGGACCGGAAACAAGCTTCCGAGGACCGGTTTCTGGCATTCCAGCCGTCCCCAGCCCGGCTTGCTTGAATCCAGTGGCAAAGTGAGCAAGGGACTCATGTCTGAGCATACCCTGCCACACTTATGGCGGCCAAAGCGGTACAAAAGGGGGTGGTGATGGACGGAGCATCTGAACCAATCAAACACTCACACCCAGTCAAAAGATCTGAGTTTGATCCATCACCGTTCTTTAGCCCACTCTGCCACCCAAGTTCAGACATGGCTATATGCAAATCAGTCTGACCCTGTGCCTCATGGGAACAGTCCAGCCCGAACTGCCAATCCATGCCTTCCCTGGACCGGAAACAAGCTTCCGAGGACCGGTTTCTGGCATTCCAGCCGTCCCCAGCCCGGCTTGCTTGAATCCAGTGGCAAAGTGAGCAAGGGACTCACGTCTGAGCATACCCTGCCACACTTATGGCGGCCAAAGCGGTACAACAGGGGATGGTGATGGACGGAGCATCTGAACCAATCAAACACTCACACCCAGTCAAAAGATCTGGGTTTTATCCATCACCGTTCTTTAGCCCACTCTGCCACCCCAGTTCAGACATGGCTACATGCAAATCAGTCTGACCCTGTGCCTCATGGGAACAGTCCAGCCCGAACTGCCAATCCATGCCTTCCCTGGACCGGAAACAAGCTTCCGAGGACCGGTTTCCAGCATTCCAGCCGTCCCCAGCCCGGCTTGCTTGAATCCAGTGGCAAAGTGAGCAAGGGACTCACGTCTGAGCATACCCTGCCACACTTATGGCGGCCAAAGCGGTACAACAGGGGGTGGTGATGGACGGAGCATCTGAACCAATCAAACACTCACACCCAGTCAAAAGATCTGGGTTTGATCTATTGCCGTTCTTTAGCCCACTCTGCCACCCCAGTTCAGACATGGATATATGCAAATCAGTCTGACCCTGTGCCTCATGGGAACAGTCCGGCCCGAACTGCCAAGCCATGCCTTCCCTGGACCCGAAACAAGCTTCCGAGGACCGGTTTCTGGCATTCCAGCCGTCCCCAGCCCGGCCTGCTTGAATCCAGTGGCAAAGTGAGCAAGGTACTCACGTCTGAGCATACCCTGCCACACTTTTGGCGGCCAAAGCGTTACAAAAGGGGGTGGTGATAGACGGAGCATCTGAACCAATCAAACACTCACACCCAGTCAAAAGATCTGGGTTTGATCCATCGCCGTTCTTTAGCCCAATTTGCAACACCCGTTCAGACATGGCTATATGCAAATCAGTCGGACCCTGTGCCTCATGGGAACTGTCCAGCCCGAACTGCCAAGCCATGCCTTCCCTGGACCGTAAACAAGCTTCCGAGGACCGGTTTCTGGCATTCCAGCCGTCCCCAGCCCGGCTTGCTTGAATCCAGTGGCAAAGTGAGCAAGGGACTCATGTCTGAGCATACCCTGCCACACTTATGGCGGCCAAAGCAGTACAAAAGGGGGTGGTGATGGACGTAGCATCTGAACCAATCAAACACTCACACCCAGTAAAAAGATCTGAGTTTGATCCATCACCGTTCTTTAGCCCACTTTGCCACCCCAGTTCAGACATGGCTATATGCAAATCAGTCTGACCCTGTGCCTCATGAGAACAGTCCAGCCCGAACTGCCAATCCATGCCTTCCCTGGACCGGAAACAAGCTTCCGAGGACCGGTTTCTGGCATTCCAGCCGTCTCCAGCCCGGCTTGCTTGAATCCAGTGGCAAAGTGAGCAAGGGACTCACGTCTGAGCATACCCTGCCACACTTATGGCGGCCAAAGCGGTACAACAGGGGGTGGTGATGGACGGAGCATCTGAAACAATCAAACACTCACACCCAGTCAAAAGATCTGGGTTTGATCCATCACCGTTCTTTAGCCCACTCTGCCACCCCAGTTCAGACATGGCTATATGCAAATCAGTCTGACCCTGTGCCTCATGGGAACAGTCCAGCCCGAACTGCCAAGCCATGCCTTCCCTGGACCGGAAACAAGTTTCCGAGGACCGGTTTCTGGCATTCCAGCCAGCCCCAGCCCGGCTTGCTTGAATCCAGTGGCAAAGTGAGCAAGGGACTCATGTCTGAGCATACCATGCCACACTTATAACGGCCAAAGCGGTACAAAAGGGGGTGGTGATGGACGGAGCATCTGAACCAATCAAACACTCACACCCAGTCAAAAGATCTGGGTTTGATCCATCACCGTTCTTTAGCCCACTCTGCCACCCCAGTTCAGACATGGCTATATGCAAATCAGTCTGACCCTGTGCCTCATGGCAACAGTCCAGCCCGAACTGCCAATCCATGCCTTCCCTGGACCGGAAACAAGCTTCCGAGGACCGGTTTCTGGCATTCAAGCCGTCCCCAGCCCGGCTTGCTTGAATCCAGTGGCAAAGTGAGCAAGGGACTCACGTCTGAGCATACCCTGCCACACTTATGGCGGCCAAAGCGGTACAAAAGGGGGTGGTGATGGACGGAGCATCTGAACCAATCAAACACTCACACCCAGTCAAAAGATCTGGGTTTGATCCATCACTGTTCTTTAGCCCACTCTGCCACCCCAGTTCAGACATGGCTATATGCAAATCAGTCTGACCCTGTGCCTCATGGGAACAGTCCAGCCCGAACTGCCAAGCCATGCCTTCCCTGGACCGGAAACAAGCTTCTGAGGACCGGTTTCTGGCATTCCAGCCGTCCCCAGCCCGGCTTGCTTGAATCCAGTGGCAAAGTGAGCAAGGGACTCACGTCTGAGCATACCCTGCCACACTTATGGTGGCCAAAGCGGTACAAAAGGGGGTGGTGATGGACGGAGCATCTGAACCAATCAAACACTCACACCCAGTCAAAAGATCTGGGTTTGATCCATCACTGTTCTTTAGCCCACTCTGCCACCCCAGTTCAGACATGGCTATATGCAAATCAGTATGACCCTGTGCCTCATGGGAACAGTCCGGCCCGAACTGCCAAGCCATGCCTTCCCTGGACCGGAAACAAGCTTCAGAGGACCGGTTTCTGGCATTCCAGCCGTCCCCAGCCCAGCTTGCTTGAATCCAGTGGCAAAGTGAGCAAGGGACTCACGTCTGAGCATACCCTGCCACACTTATGGCGGCCATAGCGGTACAAAAGGGGGTGGTGATGGACGGAGCATCTGAACCAATCAAACACTCACACCCAGTCAAAAGATCTGGGTTTGATCCATCACCGTTCTTTAGCCCACTCTGCCACCCCAGTTCAGACATGGCTATATGCAAATCAGTCTGACCCTGTGCCTCATGGGAACAGTCCGGCCCGAACTGCCAAGCCATGCCTTCCCTGGACCGTAAACAAGCTTCCGAGGACCGGTTTCTGGCATTCCAGCCGTCCCCAGCCCGGCTTGCTTGAATCCAGTGGCAAAGTGAGCAAGGGACTCAAGTCTGAGCATACCCTGCCACACTTATGGTGGCCAAAGCGTTACAAAAGGGGGTGGTGATGGACGGAGCATCTGAACCAATAAAACACTCACACCAAGTCAAAAGATCTGGGTTTGATCCATCACCGTTCTTTAGCCCACTCTGCCACCCCAGTTCAGACATGGCTATATGCAAATCAGTCTGACCCTGTGCCTCATGTGAACAGTCCAGCTCGAACTGCCAAGCCATGCCTTCCCTGGACCGGAAACAAGCTTCCGAGGACCGGTTTCTGGCATTCCAGCCGTCCCCAACCCGGCTTGCTTGAATCCAGTGGCAAAGTGAGCAAGGGACTCACGTCTGAGCATACCCTGCCACACTTATGGCGGCCAAAGCGGTACAAAAGGGGGTGGTGATGGACAGAGCATCTGAACCAATCAAACACTCACACCCAGTCAAAAGATCTGGGTTTGATCCATCGCCGATCTTTCGCCCACTCTGCCACCCCCGTTCAGACATGGCTATATGCAAATCAGTCTGACCCTGTGCGTCATGGGAACAGTCCAGCCCGAACTGCCAATCCATGCCTTCCCTGGACCGGAAACAAGCTTCCGAGGACCGGTTTCCAGCATTCCAGCCGTCCCCAGCCCGGCTTGCTTGAATCCAGTGGCAAAGTGAGCAAGGGACTCACGTCTGAGCATACCCTGCCACACTTATGGCGGCCAAAGCGGTACAACAGGGGGTGGTGATGGACGGAGCATCTGAACCAATCAAACACTCACACCCAGTCAAAAGATCTGAGTTTGATCCATCACCGTTCTTTAGCCCACTCTGCCACCCCAGTTCAGACATGGCTATATGCAAATCAGTCTGACCCTGTGCCTCATGGGAACAGTCCAGCCCGAACTGCCAATCCATGCCTTCCCTGGACCGGAAACAAGCTTCCGAGGACCGGTTTCTGGCATTCCAGCCGTCCCCAGCCCGGCTTGCTTGAATCAAGTGGCAAAGTGAGCAAGGGACTCACGTCTGAGCATACCCTGCCACACTTATGGCGGCCAAAGCGGTACAACAGGGGATGGTGATGGACGGAGCATCTGAACCAATCAAACACTCACACCCAGTCAAAAGATCTGGGTTTTATCCATCACCGTTCTTTAGCCCACTCTGCCACCCCAGTTCAGACATGGCTACATGCAAATCAGTCTGACCCTGTGCCTCATGGGAACAGTCCAGCCCGAACTGCCAATCCATGCCTTCCCTGGACCGGAAACAAGCTTCCGAGGACCGGTTTCCAGCATTCCAGCCGTCCCCAGCCCGGCTTGCTTGAATCCAGTGGCAAAGTGAGCAAGGGACTCACGTCTGAGCATACCCTGCCACACTTATGGCGGCCAAAGCGGTACAACAGGGGGTGGTGATGGACGGAGCATCTGAACCAATCAAACACTCACACCCAGTCAAAAGATCTGGGTTTGATCTATTGCCGTTCTTTAGCCCACTCTGCCACCCCAGTTCAGACATGGATATATGCAAATCAGTCTGACCCTGTGCCTCATGGGAACAGTCCGGCCCGAACTGCCAAGCCATGCCTTCCCTGGACCCGAAACAAGCTTCCGAGGACCGGTTTCTGGCATTCCAGCCGTCCCCAGCCCGGCCTGCTTGAATCCAGTGGCAAAGTGAGCAAGGTACTCACGTCTGAGCATACCCTGCCACACTTTTGGCGGCCAAAGCGTTACAAAAGGGGGTGGTGATAGACGGAGCATCTGAACCAATCAAACACTCACACCCAGTCAAAAGATCTGGGTTTGATCCATCGCCGTTCTTTAGCCCAATTTGCAACACCCGTTCAGACATGGCTATATGCAAATCAGTCGGACCCTGTGCCTCATGGGAACTGTCCAGCCCGAACTGCCAAGCCATGCCTTCCCTGGACCGTAAACAAGCTTCCGAGGACCGGTTTCTGGCATTCCAGCCGTCCCCAGCCCGGCTTGCTTGAATCCAGTGGCAAAGTGAGCAAGGGACTCATGTCTGAGCATACCCTGCCACACTTATGGCGGCCAAAGCAGTACAAAAGGGGGTGGTGATGGACGTAGCATCTGAACCAATCAAACACTCACACCCAGTAAAAAGATCTGAGTTTGATCCATCACCGTTCTTTAGCCCACTTTGCCACCCCAGTTCAGACATGGCTATATGCAAATCAGTCTGACCCTGTGCCTCATGAGAACAGTCCAGCCCGAACTGCCAATCCATGCCTTCCCTGGACCGGAAACAAGCTTCCGAGGACCGGTTTCTGGCATTCCAGCCGTCTCCAGCCCGGCTTGCTTGAATCCAGTGGCAAAGTGAGCAAGGGACTCACGTCTGAGCATACCCTGCCACACTTATGGCGGCCAAAGCGGTACAACAGGGGGTGGTGATGGACGGAGCATCTGAACCAATCAAACACTCACACCCAGTCAAAAGATCTGGGTTTGATCCATCACCGTTCTTTAGCCCACTCTGCCACCCCAGTTCAGACATGGCTATATGCAAATCAGTCTGACCCTGTGCCTCATGGGAACAGTCCAGCCCGAACTGCCAAGCCATGCCTTCCCTGGACCGGAAACAAGTTTCCGAGGACCGGTTTCTGGCATTCCAGCCAGCCCCAGCCCGGCTTGCTTGAATCCAGTGGCAAAGTGAGCAAGGGACTCATGTCTGAGCATACCATGCCACACTTATAACGGCCAAAGCGGTACAAAAGGGGGTGGTGATGGACGGAGCATCTGAACCAATCAAACACTCACACCCAGTCAAAAGATCTGGGTTTGATCCATCACCGTTCTTTAGCCCACTCTGCCACCCCAGTTCAGACATGGCTATATGCAAATCAGTCTGACCCTGTGCCTCATGGCAACAGTCCAGCCCGAACTGCCAATCCATGCCTTCCCTGGACCGGAAACAAGCTTCCGAGGACCGGTTTCTGGCATTCAAGCCGTCCCCAGCCCGGCTTGCTTGAATCCAGTGGCAAAGTGAGCAAGGGACTCACGTCTGAGCATACCCTGCCACACTTATGGCGGCCAAAGCGGTACAAAAGGGGGTGGTGATGGACGGAGCATCTGAACCAATCAAACACTCACACCCAGTCAAAAGATCTGGGTTTGATCCATCACTGTTCTTTAGCCCACTCTGCCACCCCAGTTCAGACATGGCTATATGCAAATCAGTCTGACCCTGTGCCTCATGGGAACAGTCCAGCCCGAACTGCCAAGCCATGCCTTCCCTGGACCGGAAACAAGCTTCTGAGGACCGGTTTCTGGCATTCCAGCCGTCCCCAGCCCGGCTTGCTTGAATCCAGTGGCAAAGTGAGCAAGGGACTCACGTCTGAGCATACCCTGCCACACTTATGGTGGCCAAAGCGGTACAAAAGGGGGTGGTGATGGACGGAGCATCTGAACCAATCAAACACTCACACCCAGTCAAAAGATCTGGGTTTGATCCATCACTGTTCTTTAGCCCACTCTGCCACCCCAGTTCAGACATGGCTATATGCAAATCAGTATGACCCTGTGCCTCATGGGAACAGTCCGGCCCGAACTGCCAAGCCATGCCTTCCCTGGACCGGAAACAAGCTTCAGAGGACCGGTTTCTGGCATTCCAGCCGTCCCCAGCCCAGCTTGCTTGAATCCAGTGGCAAAGTGAGCAAGGGACTCACGTCTGAGCATACCCTGCCACACTTATGGCGGCCATAGCGGTACAAAAGGGGGTGGTGATGGACGGAGCATCTGAACCAATCAAACACTCACACCCAGTCAAAAGATCTGGGTTTGATCCATCACCGTTCTTTAGCCCACTCTGCCACCCCAGTTCAGACATGGCTATATGCAAATCAGTCTGACCCTGTGCCTCATGGGAACAGTCCGGCCCGAACTGCCAAGCCATGCCTTCCCTGGACCGTAAACAAGCTTCCGAGGACCGGTTTCTGGCATTCCAGCCGTCCCCAGCCCGGCTTGCTTGAATCCAGTGGCAAAGTGAGCAAGGGACTCAAGTCTGAGCATACCCTGCCACACTTATGGTGGCCAAAGCGTTACAAAAGGGGGTGGTGATGGACGGAGCATCTGAACCAATAAAACACTCACACCAAGTCAAAAGATCTGGGTTTGATCCATCACCGTTCTTTAGCCCACTCTGCCACCCCAGTTCAGACATGGCTATATGCAAATCAGTCTGACCCTGTGCCTCATGTGAACAGTCCAGCTCGAACTGCCAAGCCATGCCTTCCCTGGACCGGAAACAAGCTTCCGAGGACCGGTTTCTGGCATTCCAGCCGTCCCCAACCCGGCTTGCTTGAATCCAGTGGCAAAGTGAGCAAGGGACTCACGTCTGAGCATACCCTGCCACACTTATGGCGGCCAAAGCGGTACAAAAGGGGGTGGTGATGGACAGAGCATCTGAACCAATCAAACACTCACACCCAGTCAAAAGATCTGGGTTTGATCCATCGCCGATCTTTAGCCCACTCTGCCACCCCCGTTCAGACATGGCTATATGCAAATCAGTCTGACCCTGTGCGTCATGGGAACAGTCCAGCCCGAACTGCCAATCCATGCCTTCCCTGGACCGGAAACAAGCTTCCGAGGACCGGTTTCCAGCATTCCAGCCGTCCCCAGCCCGGCTTGCTTGAATCCAGTGGCAAAGTGAGCAAGGGACTCACGTCTGAGCATACCCTGCCACACTTATGGCGGCCAAAGCGGTACAACAGGGGGTGGTGATGGACGGAGCATCTGAACCAATCAAACACTCACACCCAGTCAAAAGATCTGGGTTTGATCTATTGCCGTTCTTTAGCCCACTCTGCCACCCCAGTTCAGACATGGCTATATGCAAATCAGTCTGACCCTGTGCCTCATGGGAACAGTCCAGCCCGAACTGCCAAGCAATGCCTACCCTGGACCGGAAACAAGCTTCCGAGGACCGGTTTCTGGCATTCCAGCCGTCCCCAGCCCGGCTTGCTTGAATCCAGTGGCAAAGTGAGCAAGGGACTCACGTCTGAGCATACCCTGCCACACTTATGGCGGCCAAAGCGGTGCAAAAGGGGGTGGTGATGGACGGAGCATCTGAACCAATCAAACACTCACACCCAGTCAAAAGATCTGGGTTTGATCCATCACTGTTCTTTAGCCCACTCTGCCACCCCAGTTCAGACATGGATATATGCAAATCAGTCTGACCCTGTGCCTCATGGGAACAGTCCGGCCCGAACTGCCAAGCCATGCCTTCCCTGGACCCGAAACAAGCTTCCGAGGACCGGTTTCTGGCATTCCAGCCGTCCCCAGCCCGGCCTGCTTGAATCCAGTGGCAAAGTGAGCAAGGTACTCACGTCTGAGCATACCCTGCCACACTTTTGGCGGCCAAAGCGTTACAAAAGGGGGTGGTGATAGACGGAGCATCTGAACCAATCAAACACTCACACCCAGTCAAAAGATCTGGGTTTGATCCATCACCGTTCTTTAGCCCACTCTGCCACCCCAGTTCAGACATGGCTATATGCAAATCAGTCTGACCCTGTGCCTCATGTGAACAGTCCAGCCCGAACTGCCAAGCCATGCCTTCCCTGGACCGTAAACAAGCTTCCGAGGACCGGTTTCTGGCATTCCAGCCGTCCCCAGCCTGGCTTGCTTGAATCCAGTGGCAAAGTGAGCAAGGGACTCACTTTTGAGCATACCCTGCCACACTTATGGCGGCCAAAGCGGTACAAAAGGGGGTGGTGATGGACAGAGCATCTGAACCAATCAAACACTCACACCCAGTCAAAAGATCTGGGTTTGATCCATCGCCGTTCTTTAGCCCAATTTGCCACACCCGTTCAGACATGGCTATATGCAAATCAGTCGGACCCTGTGCCTCATGGGAACTGTCCAGCCCGAACTGCCAAGCCATGCCTTCCCTGGACCGTAAACAAGCTTCCGAGGACCGGTTTCCAGCATTCCAGCCATCTCCAGCCCGGCTTGCTTGAATCCAGTGGCAAAGTGAGCAAGGGACTCACGTCTGAGCATACCCTGCCACACTTATGGCGGCCAAAGCGGTACAACAGGGGGTGGTGATGGACGGAGCATCTGAACCAATCAAACACTCACACCCAGTAAAAAGATCTGGGTTTGATCCAACACCGTTCTTTAGCCCCTCTGCCACCCCAGTTCAGACATGGCTATATGCAAATCAGTCTGACCCTGTGCCTCATGGGAACAGTCCAGCCCGAACTGCCAATCCATGCCTTCCCTGGACCGGAAACAAGCTTCCGAGGACCGGTTTCTGGCATTCAAGCCGTCCCCAGCCCGGCTTGCTTGAATCCAGTGGCAAAGTGAGCAAGGGACTCACGTCTGAGCATACCCTGCCACACTTATGGCGGCCAAAGCGGTACAACAGGGGGTGGTGATGGACGGAGCATCTGAACCAATCAAACACTCACACCCAGTCAAAAGATCTGGGTTTGATCCATCACCGTTCTTTAGCCCACTCTGCCACCCCAGTTCAGACATGGCTATATGCATATCAGTCTGACCCTGTGCCTCATGGGAACAGTCCAGCCCGAACTGCCAAGCCATGCCTTCCCTGGACCGGAAACAAGTTTCCGAGGACCGGTTTCTGGCATTCCAGCCGTCCCCAGCCCGGCTTGCTTGAATCCAGTGGCAAAGTGAGCAAGGGACTCATGTCTGAGCATACCATGCCACACTTATGGCGGCCAAAGCGGTACAAAAGGGGGTGGTGATGGACGGAGCATCTGAACCAATCAAACACTCACACCCAGTCAAAAGATCTGGGTTTGATCCATCACCGTTCTTTAGCCCACTCTGCCACCCCAGTTCAGACATGGCTATATGCAAATCAGTCTGACCCTGTGCCTCATGGGAACAGTCCAGCCCGAACTGCCAATCCATGCCTTCCCTGGACCGGAAACAAGCTTCCGAGGACCGGTTTCTGGCATTCCAGCCGTCCCCAGCCCGGCTTGCTTGAATCCAGTGGCAAAGTGAGCAAGGGACTCACGTCTGAGCATACCCTGCCACACTTATGGCGGCCAAAGCGGTACAAAAGGGGGTGGTGATGGACGGAGCATCTGAGCCAATCAAACACTCACACCCAGTCAAAAGATCTGGGTTTGATCCATCACTGTTCTTTAGCCCACTCTGCCACCCCAGTTCAGACATGGCTATATGCAAATCAGTCTGACCCTGTGCCTCATGGGAACAGTCCAGCCCGAACTGCCAAGCCATGCCTTCCCTGGACCGGAAACAAGCTTCCGAGGACCGGCTTCTGGCATTCCAGCCGTCCCCAGCCCGGCTTGCTTGAATCCAGTGGCAAAGTGAGCAAGGGACTCACGTCTGAGCATACCCTGCCACACTTATGGTGGCCAAAGCGGTACAAAAGGGGGTGGTGATGGACGGAGCATCTGAACCAATCAAACACTCACACCCAGTCAAAAGATCTGGGTTTGATCCATCACTGTTCTTTAGCCCACTCTGCCACCCCAGTTCAGACATGGCTATATGCACATCAGTCTGACCCTGTGCCTCATGGGAACAGTCCGGCCGGAACTGCCAAGCCATGCCTTCCCTGGCTCGGAAACAAGCTTCAGAGGACCGGTTTCTGGCATTCCAGCCGTCCCCAGCCCGGCTTGCTTGAATCCAGTGGCAAAGTGAGCAAGGGACTCAAGTCTGAGCATACCCTGCCACACTTATGGTGGCCAAAGCGTTACAAAAGGGGGTGGTGATGGACGGAGCATCTGAACCAATAAAACACTCACACCAAGTCAAAAGATCTGGGTTTGATCCATCACCGTTCTTTAGCCCACTCTGCCACCCCAGTTCAGACATGGCTATATGCAAATCAGTCTGCCCTGTGCCTCATGTGAACAGTCCAGCTCGAACTGCCAAGCCATGCCTTCCCTGGACCGGAAACAAGCTTCCGAGGACCGGTTTCTGGCATTCCAGCCGTCCCCAACCCGGCTTGCTTGAATCCAGTGGCAAAGTGAGCAAGGAACTCACGTCTGAGCATACCCTGCCACACTTATGGCGGCCAAAGCGGTACAAAAGGGGTTGGTGATGGACAGAGCATCTGAACCAATCAAACACTCACACCCAGTCAAAAGATCTGGGTTTGATCCATCGCCGTTCTTTAGCCCACTCTGCCACCCCCGTTCAGACATGGCTATATGCAAATCAGTCTGACCCTGTGCCTCATGGGAACAGTCCAGCACGAACTGCCAAGCCATGCCTTCCCTGGACCGGAAACAAGCTTCCGAGGACCGGTTTCTGGCATTCCAGCCGTCCCCATCCCGGCTTGCTTGAATCCAGTGGCAAAGTGAGCAAGGGACTCACGTCTGAGCATACCCAGCCACACTTATGGCGGCCGAAACAGTACAAAAGGGGGTGGTAATGGACGGAGCATCTGAACCAATCAAACACTCACACCCAGTCAAAAGATCTGGGTTTGATCCATCACCGTTCTTTAGCCCACTCTGCCACCCCAGTTCAGACATGGCTATATGCAAATCAGTCTGACCCTGTGCCTCATGGGAACAGTCCAGCCCGAACTGCAAAGCCATGCTTACCCTGGACCGGAAACAAGCTTCCGAGGACCGGTTTCTGGCATTCCAGCCGTCCCCAGCCCGGCTTGCTTGAATCCAGTGGCAAAGTGAGCAAGGGACTCATGTCTGAGCATACCCTGCCACACTTATGGCGGCCAAAGCGGTACAAAAGGGGGTGGTGATGGACGGAGCATCTGAACCAATCAAACACTCACACCCAGTCAAAAGATCTGAGTTTGATCCATCACCGTTCTTTAGCCCACTCTGCCACCCCAGTTCAGACATGGCTATATGCAAATCAGTCTGACCCTGTGCCTCATGGGAACAGTCCAGCCCGAACTGCCAATCCATGCCTTCCCTGGACCGGAAACAAGCTTCCGAGGACCGGTTTCTGGTATTCCAGCCGTCCCCAGCCCGGCTTGCTTGAATCCAGTGGCAAAGTGAGCAAGGGACTCACGTCTGAGCATACCCTGCCACACTTATGGCGGCAAAAGCGGTACAACAGGGGATGGTGATGGACGGAGCATCTGAACCAATCAAACACTCACACCCAGTCAAAAGATCTGGGTTTTATCCATCACCGTTCTTTAGTCCACTCTGCCACCCCAGTTCAGACATGGCTATATGCAAATCAGTCTGACCCTGTGCCTCATGGGAACAGTCCAGCCCGAACTGCCAAGCCATGCCTACCCTGTACCGGAAACAAGCTTCTGAGGACCGGTTTCTGGCATTCAAGCCGTCCCCAGCCCGGCTTGCTTGAATCCAGTGGCAAAGTGAGCAAGGGACACATGTCTGAGCATACCCTGCCACACTTATGGCGGCCAAAGCGGTACAAAAGGGGGTGGTGATGGACGGAGCATCTGAACCAATCAAACACTCACACCCAGTCAAAAGATCTGGGTTTTATCCATCACCGTTCTTTAGTCCACTCTGCCACCCCAGTTCAGACATGGCTATATGCAAATCAGTCTGACCCTGTGCCTCATGGGAACAGTCCAGCCCGAACTGCCAAGCCATGCCTACCCTGTACCGGAAACAAGCTTCTGAGGACCGGTTTCTGGCATTCCAGCCGTCCCCAGCCCGGCTTGCTTGAATCCAGTGGCAAAGTGAGCAAGGGACTCATGTCTGAGCATACCCTGCCACACTTATGGCGGCCAAAGCGGTACAAAAGGGGGTGGTGATGGACGTAGCATCTGAACCAATCAAACACTCACACCCAGTAAAAAGATCTGAGTTTGATCCATCACCGTTCTTTAGCCCACTCTGCCACCCCAGTTCAGACATGGCTATATGCAAATCAATCTGACCCTGTGCCTCATGGGAACAGTCCAGCCCGAACTGCCAATCCATGCCTTCCCTGGACCGGAAACAAGCTTCCGAGGACCGGTTTCTGGCATTCCAGCCGTCCCCAGCCCGGCTTGCTTGAATCCAGTGGCAAAGTGAGCAAGGGACTCACGTCTGGCATACCCTGCCACACTTATGGCGGCCAAAGCGGTACAACAGGGGGTGGTGATGGACGGAGCATCTGAACCAATCAAACACTCACACCCAGTCAAAAGATCTGGGTTTGATCCATCACCGTTCTTTAGCCCACTCTGCCACCCCAGTTCAGACATGGCTATATGCAAATCAGTCTGACCCTGTGCCTCATGGGAACAGTCCAGCCCGAACTGCCAAGCCATGCCTTCCCTGGACCGGAAACAAGTTTCCGAGGACCGGTTTCTGGCATTCCAGCCAGCCCCAGCCCGGCTTGCTTGAATCCAGTGGCAAAGTGAGCAAGGGACTCATGTCTGAGCATACCATGCCACACTTATGGCGGCCAAAGCGGTACAAAAGGGGGTGGTGATGGACGGAGCATCTGAACCAATCAAACACTCACACCCAGTCAAAAGATCTGGGTTTGATCCATCACCGTTCTTTAGCCCACTCTGCCACCCCAGTTCAGACATGGCTATATGCAAATCAGTCTGACCCTGTGCCTCATGGGAACAGTCCAGCCCGAACTGCCAATCCATGCCTTCCCTGGACCGGAAACAAGCTTCCGAGGACCGGTTTCTGGCATTCCAGCTGTCCCCAGCCCGGCTTGCTTGAATCCAGTGGCAAAGTGAGCAAGGGACTCACGTCTGAGCATACCCTGCCACACTTATGGCGGCCAAAGCGGTACAAAAGGGGGTGGTGATGGACAGAGCATCTGAACCAATCAAACACTCACACCCAGTCAAAAGATCTGGGTTTGATCCATCGCCGTTCTTTAGCCCACTCTGCCACCCCCGTTCAGACATGGCTATATGCAAATCAGTCTGACCCTGTGCCTCATGGGAACAGTCCAGCCCGAACTGCCAATCCATGCCTTCCCTGGACCGGAAACAAGCTTCCGAGGACCGGTTTCCAGCATTCCAGCCGTCCCCAGCCCGGCTTGCTTGAATCCAGTGGCAAAGTGAGCAAGGGACTCACGTCTGAGCATACCCTGCCACACTTATGGCGGCCAAAGCGGTACAACAGGGGGTGGTGATGGACCGAGCATCTGAACCAATCAAACACCCACACCCAGTCAAAAGATCTGGGTTTGATCTATTGCCATTCTTTAGCCCACTCTGCCACCCCAGTTCAGACATGGCTATATGCAAATCAGTCTGACCCTGTGCCTCATGGGAACAGTCCAGCCCGAACTGCCAAGCCATGCCTACCCTGGACCGGAAACAAGCTTCTGAGGACCGGTTTCTGGCATTCCAGCCGTCCCCAGCCCGGCTTGCTTGAATCCAGTGGCAAAGTGAGCAAGGGACTCACGTCTGAGCATACCCTGCCACACTTATGGCGGCCAAAGCGGTGCAAAAGGGGGTGGTGATGGACGGAGCATCTGAGCAAATCAAACACTCACACCCAGTCAAAAGATCTGGGTTTGATCCATCACTGTTCTTTAGCCCACTCTGCCACCCCAGTTCAGACATGGATATATGCAAATCAGTCTGACCCTGTGCCTCATGGGAACAGTCCGGCCCGAACTGCCAAGCCATGCCTTCCCTGGACCCGAAACAAGCTTCCGAGGACCGGTTTCTGGCATTCCAGCCGTCCCCAGCCCGGCCTGCTTGAATCCAGTGGCAAAGTGAGCAAGGTACTCACGTTTGAGCATACCCTGCCACACTTTTGGCGGCCAAAGCGTTACAAAAGGGGGTGGTGATAGACGGAGCATCTGAGCCAATCAAACACTCACACCCAGTCAAAAGATCTGGGTTTGATCCATCACCGTTCTTTAGCCCACTCTGCCACCCCAGTTCAGACATGGCTATATGCAAATCAGTCTGACCCTGTGCCTCATGTGAACAGTCCAGCCCGAACTGCCAAGCCATGCCTTCCCTGGACCGTAAACAAGCTTCCGAGGACCGGTTTCTGGCATTCCAGCCGTCCCCAGCCCGGCTTGCTTGAATCCAGTGGCAAAGTGAGCAAGGGACTCACGTCTGAGCATACCCTGCCACACTTATGGCTGCCAAAGCGGTACAAAAGGGGGTGGTGATGGACAGAGCATCTGAACCAATCAAACACTCACACCCAGTCAAAAGATCTGGGTTTGATCCATCGCCGTTCTTTAGCCCAATTTGCCACACCCGTTCAGACATGGCTATATGCAAATCAGTCGGACCCTGTGCCTCATGGGAACTGTCCAGCACGATCTGCCAAGCCATGCCTTCCCTGGACCGTAAACAAGCTTCCGAGGACCGGTTTCCGGCATTCCAGCCGTCTCCAGCCCGGCTTGCTTGAATCCAGTGGCATAGTGAGCAAGGGACTCACGTCTGAGCATACCCAGCCACACTTATGGCGGCCAAAACAGTACAAAAGGGGGTGGTGATTGACGGAGCATCTGAACCAATCAAACACTCACACCCAGTCAAAAGATCTGGGTTTGATCCATCACCGTTCTTTAGCCCACTCTGCCACCCCAGTTCAGACATGGCTATATGCAAATCAGTCTGACCCTGTGCCTCATGGGAACAGTCCAGCCCGAACTGCAAAGCCATGCTTACCCTGGACCGGAAACAAGCTTCCGAGGACCGGTTTCTGGCATTCCAGCCGTCCCCAGCCCGGCTTGCTTGAATCCAGTGGCAAAGTGAGCAAGGGACTCATGTCTGAGCATACCATGCCACACTTATGGCGGCCAAAGCGGTACAAAAGGGGGTGGTGATGGACGTAGCATCTGAACCAATCAAACACTCACACCCAGTAAAAAGATCTGAGTTTGATCCATCACCGTTCTTTAGCCCACTCTGCCACCCCAGTTCAGACATGGCTATATGCAAATCAGTCTGACCCTGGGCCTCATGGGAACAGTCCAGCCCGAACTGCCAATCCATGCCTTCCCTGGACCGGAAACAAGCTTCCGAGGACCGGTTTCTGGCATTCAAGCCGTCCCCAGCCTCTTGCTTGAATCCAGTGGCAAAGTGAGCAAGGGACTCACGTCTGAGCATACCCTGCCACACTTATGGCGGCCAAAGCGGTACAACAGGGGGTGGTGATGGACGGAGCATCTGAACCAATCAAACACTCACACCCAGTCAAATGATCTGGGTTTGATCCATCACCGTTCTTTAGCCCACTCTGCCACCCCAGTTCAGACATGGCTATATGCAAATCAGTCTGACCCTGTGCCTCATGGGAACAGTCCAGACCGAACTGCCAAGCCATGCCTTCCCTGGACCGGAAACAAGTTTCCGAGGACCGGTTTCTGGCATTCCAGCCGTCCCCAGCACGGCTTGCTTGAATCCAGTGGCAAAGTGAGCAAGGGACTCATGTCTGAGCATACCATGCCACACTTATGGCGGCCAAAGTGGTACAAAAGGGGGTGGTGATGGACGGAGCATCTGAACCAATCAAACACTCACACCCAGTCAAAAGATCTGGGTTTGATCCATCACCGTTCTTTAGCCCACTCTGCCACCCCAGTTCAGACATGGCTATATGCAAATCAGTCTGACGCTGTGCCTCATGGGAACAGTCCAGCCCTAACTGCCAATCCATGCCTTCCCTGGACCGGAAACAAGCTTCCGAGGACCGGTTTCCGGCATTCCAGCCGTCCCCAGCCCGGCTTGCTTGAATCCAGTGGCAAAGTGAGCAAGGGACTCACGTCTGAGCATACCCTGCCACACTTATGGCGGCCAAAGCGGTACAAAAGGGGGTGGTGATGGACGGAGCATCTGAACCAATCAAACACTCACACCCAGTCAAAAGATCTGGGTTTCATCCATCACTGTTCTTTAGCCCACTCTGCCACCCCAGTTCAGACATGGCTATATGCAAATCAGTCTGACCCTGTGCCTCATGGGAACAGTCCGGCCCGAACTGCCAAGCCATGCCTTCCCTGGACCGGAAACAAGCTTCAGAGGACCGGTTTCTGGCATTCCAGCTGTCCCCAGCCCAGCTTGCTTGAATCCAGTGGCAAAGTGAGCAAGGGACTCACGTCTGAGCATACCCTGCCACACTTATGGCGGCCATAGCGGTACAAAAGGGGGTGGTGATGGACGGAGCATCTGAACCAATCAAACACTCACACCCAGTCAAAAGATCTGGGTTTGATCCATCACCGTTCTTTAGCCCACTCTGCCACCCCAGTTCAGACATGGCTATATGCAAATCAGTCTGACCCTGTGCCTCATGGGAACAGTCCAGCCCGAACTGCAAAGCCATGCTTACCCTGGACCGGAAACAAGCTTCCGAGGACCGGTTTCTGGCATTCCAGCCGTCCCCAGCCCGGCTTGCTTGAATCCAGTGGCAAAGTGAGCAAGGGACTCATGTCTGAGCATACCCTGCCACACTTATGGCGGCCAAGGCGGTACAAAAGGGGGTGGTGATGGACGGAGCATCTGAACCAATCAAACACTCACACCCAGTCAAAAGATCTGAGTTTGATCCATCACCGTTCTTTAGCCCACTCTGCCACCCCAGTTCAGACATGGCTATATGCAAATCAGTCTGACCCTGTGCCCCATGGGAACAGTCCAGCCCGAACTGCCAAGCCATGCCTACCCTGTACCGGAAACAAGCTTCTGAGGACCGGTTTCTGGCATTCCAGCCGTCCCCAGCCCGGCTTGCTTGAATCCAGTGGCAAAGTGAGCAAGGGACTCATGTCTGAGCATACCCTGCCACACTTATGGCGGCCAAAGCGGTACAAAAGGGGGTGGTGATGGACGGAGCATCTGAACCAATCAAACACTCACACCCAGTCAAAAGATCTGAGTTTGATCCATCACCGTTCTTTAGCCCACTCTGCCACCCCAGTTCAGACATGGCTATATGCAAATCAGTCTGACCCTGTGCCTCATGGGAACAGTCCAGCCCGAACTGCCAATCCATGCCTTCCCTGGACCGGAAACAAGCTTCCGAGGACCGTTTTCTGGCATTCCAGCCGTCCCCAGCCCGGCTTGCTTGAATCCAGTGGCAAAGTGAGCAAGGGACTCACGTCTGAGCATACCCTGCCACACTTATGGCGGCCAAAGCGGTACAACAGGGGGTGGTGATGGATGGAGCATCTGAACCAACCAAACACTCACACCCAGTCAAAAGATCTGGGTTTGATCCATCACCGTTCTTTAGGCCACTCTGCCACCCCAGTTCAGACATGGCTATATGCAAATCAGTCTGACCCTGTGCCTCATGGGAACAGTCCAGGTCGAACTGCCAAGCCATGCCTTCCCTGGACTGGAAAAAAGCTTCCGAGGACCGGTTTCTGGCATTCCTGCCTTCCCCAGCCGGCTTGCTTGAATCCAGTGGCAAAGTGAGCAAGGGACTCACGTCTGAGCATACCCTGCCACACTTATGGCGGCCAAAGCGGTACAAAAGGGGCTGGTGATGGACGGAGCATCTGAACCAATCACACACTCAAACCCAGTCAAAAGATCTGGGTTTGATCCATCACCGTTCTTTAGCCCACTCTGCCACCCCAGTTCAGACATGGCTATATGCAAATCAGTCTGACCCTGTGCCTCATGGGAAGAGTCCAGCCTGAACTGCCAAGCCATGCCTTCCCTGGACCGGAAACAAGCTTCCAAGGACCGGTTTCTGGCATTCCAGCCGTCTCCAGCCTGGCTTGCTTGAATCCAGTGGCAAAGTGAGCAAGGGACTCACGTCTGAGCATACCCAGCCACACTTATGGCGGCCAAAGTGGTACAAAAGGGGGTGGTGATGGACGGAGCATCTGAACCAATCAAACACTCACACCCAGTCAAAAGATCTGGGTTTGATCCATCACCGTTCTTTAGCCCACTCTGCCACCCCAGTTCAGACATGGCTATATGCAAATCAGTCTGACCCTGTGCCTCATGGGAACAGTCCGGCCCGAACTGCCAAGCCATGCCTTCCCTGGACCGGAAACAAGCTTCCGAGGACCGGTTTCTGGCATTCCTGCCGTCCCCAGCCCGGCTTGCTTGAATCCAGTGGCAAAGTGAGCAAGGGACCCACATCTGAGCATACCCTGCCACACTTATGGCGGCCAAAGCAGTACAAAAGTGGGTGGTGATGGACGGAGCATCTGAACCAATCAAACACTTACACCCAGTCAAAAAATCTGGGTCTGATCCATCACCAGTCTTTAGCCCACTCTGCCACCCCTGTTCAGACATGGCTATATGCATATCAGTCTGACCCTGTGCCTCATGGGAACAGTCCAGCCCGAACTGCCAAGCCTTGCCTTCCCTGGACCGGAAACAAGCTTCCAAGGACCGGTTTCTGGCATTCCAGCCGTCCCCAGCCCGGCTTGCTTGAATCCAGTGGCAAAGTGAGCAAGGGACTCACGTCTGAGCATACCCTGCCACACTTATTGCGGCCATAGCGGTACAAAAGGGGGTGGTGATGGACGGAGCATCTGAACCAATCAAACACTCACACCCAGTCAAAAGATCTGGGTTTGATCCATCACCGTTCTTTAGCCCACTCTGCCACCCCAGTTCAGACATGGCTATATGCAAATCAGTCTGACCCTGTGCCTCATGGGAACAGTCCGGCCCGAACTGCCAAGCCATGCCTTCCCTGGACCGGAAACAAGCTTCCGAGGACCGGTTTCTGGCATTCCAGCCGTCCCCAGCCCGGCTTGCTTGAATCCAGTGGCAAAGTGAGCAAGGGACTCAAGTCTGAGCATACCCTGCCACACTTATGGTGGCCAAAGCGTTACAAAAGGGGGTGGTGATGGACAGAGCATCTGAACCAATAAAACACTCACACCAAGTCAAAAGATCTGGGTTTGATCCATCACCGTTCTTTAGCCCACTCTGCCACCCCAGTTCAGACATGGCTATATGCAAATCAGTCTGACCCTGTGCCTCATGTGAACAGTCCAGCTCGAACTGCCAAGCCATGCCTTCCCTGGACCGGAAACAAGCTTCCGAGGACCGGTTTCTAGCATTCCAGCCGTCCCCAACCCGTCTTGCTTGAATCCAGTGGCAAAGTGAGCAAGGGACTCACGTCTGAGCATACCCTGCCACACTTATGGCGGCCAAAGCGGTACAAAAGGGGGTGGTGATGGACAGAGCATCTGAACCAATCAAACACTCACACCCAGTCAAAAGATCTGGGTTTGATCCATCGCCGTTCTTTAGCCCACTCTGCCACCCCCGTTCAGACATGGCTATATGCAAATCAGTCTGACCCTGTGCCTCATGGGAACAGTCCAGCCCGAACTGCCAAGCCATGCCTTCCCTGGACCGGAAACAAGCTTCCGAGGACCGGTTTCTGGCATTCCAGCCGTCCCCATCCCGGCTTGCTTGAATCCAGTGGCAAAGTGAGCAAGGGACTCACGTCTGAGCATACCCAGCCACACTTATGGCGGCGAAACAGTACAAAAGGGGGTGGTAATGGACGGAGCATCTGAACCAATCAAACACTCACACCCAGTCAAAAGATCTGGGTTTGATCCATCACCGTTCTTTAGCCCACTCTGCCACCCCAGTTCAGACATGGCTATATGCAAATCAGTCTGACCCTGTGCCTCATGGGAACAGTCCAGCCCGAACTGCAAAGCCATGCTTACCCTGGACCGGAAACAAGCTTCCGAGGACCGGTTTCTGGCATTCCAGCCGTCCCCAGCCCGGCTTGCTTGAATCCAGTGGCAAAGTGAGCAAGGGACTCATGTCTGAGCATACCCTGCCACACTTATGGCGGCCAAGGCGGTACAAAAGGGGGTGGTGATGGACGGAGCATCTGAACCAATCAAACACTCACACCCAGTCAAAAAATCTGAGTTTGATCCATCACCGTTCTTTAGCCCACTCTGCCACCCCAGTTCAGACATGGCTATATGCAAATCAGTCTGACCCTGTGCCTCATGGGAACAGTCCAGCCCGAACTGCCAAGCCATGCCTACCCTGTACCGGAAACAAGCTTCTGAGGACCGGTTTCTGGCATTCCAGCCGTCCCCAGCCCGGCTTGCTTGAATCCAGTGGCAAAGTGAGCAAGGGACTCATGTCTGAGCATACCCTGCCACACTTATGGCGGCCAAAGCGGTACAAAAGGGGGTGGTGATGGACGGAGCATCTGAACCAATCAAACACTCACACCCAGTCAAAAGATCTGAGTTTGATCCATCACCGTTCTTTAGCCCACTCTGCCACCCCAGTTCAGACATGGCTATATGCAAATCAGTCTGACCCTGTGCCTCATGGGAACAGTCCAGCCTGAACTGCCAATCCATGCCTTCCCTGGACCGGAAACAAGCTTCCGAGGACCGGTTTCTGGCATTCCAGCCGTCCCCAGCCCGGCTTGCTTGAATCCAGTGGCAAAGTGAGCAAGGGACTCATGTCTGAGCATACCCTGCCACACTTATGGCGGCCAAAGCGGTACAACAGGGGGTGGTGATGGATGGAGCATCTGAACCAACCAAACACTCACACCCAGTCAAAAGATCTGGGTTTGATCCATCACCGTTCTTTAGCCCACTCTGCCACCCCAGTTCAGACATGGCTATATGCAAATCAGTCTGACCCTGTGCCTCATGGAACAGTCCAGGTCGAACTGCCAAGCCATGCCTTCCCTGGACTGGAAAAAAGCTTCCGAGGACCGGTTTCTGGCATTCCTGCCTTCCCCAGCCGGCTTGCTTGAATCCAGTGGCAAAGTGAGCAAGGGACTCACGTCTGAGCATACCCTGCCACACTTATGGCGGCCAAAGCGGTACAAAATGGGCTGGTGATGGACGGAGCATCTGAACCAATCAAACACTCAAACCCAGTCAAAAGATCTGGGTTTGATCCATCACCGTTCTTTAGCCCACTCTGCCACCCCAGTTCAGACATGGCTATATGCAAATCAGTCTGACCCTGTGCCTCATGGGAAGAGTCCAGCCTGAACTGCCAAGCCATGCCTTCCCTGGACCGGAAACAAGCTTCCAAGGACCGGTTTCTGGCATTCCAGCCGTCTCCAGCCTGTCTTGCTTGAATCCAGTGGCAAAGTGAGCAAGGGACTCACGTCTGAGCATACCCAGCCACACTTATGGCGGCCAAAGCGGTACAAAAGGGGGTGGTGATGGACGGAGCATCTGAACCAATCAAACACTCACACCCAGTCAAAAGATCTGGGTTTGATCCATCACCGTTCTTTAGCCCACTCTGCCACCCCAGTTCAGACATGGCTATATGCAAATCAGTCTGACCCTGTGCCTCATGGGAACAGTCCAGCCCGAACTGCCAAGCCATGCCTTCCCTGGACCGGAAACAAGCTTCCGAGGACCGGTTTCTGGCATTCCTACCGTCCCCAGCCCGGCTTGCTTGAATCCAGTGGCAAAGTGAGCAAGGGACTCACATCTGAGGATACCCTGCCACACTTATGGCGGCCAAAGCAGTACAAAAGGGGGTGGTGATGGACGGAGCATCTGAACCAATCAAACACTCACACCCAGTCAAAAGATCTGGGTTTGATCCATCACCGTTCTTTAGCCCACTCTGCCACCCCAGTTCAGACATGGCTATATGCAAATCAGTCTGACCCTGTGCCTCATGGGAACAGTCCAGCCCGAACTGCCAAGGCATGCCTTCCCTGGACCGGAAACAAGCTTCCGAGGACCGGTTTCTGGCATTCCAGCCGTCCCCAGCCCGGCTTGCTTGAATCCAGTGGCAAAGTGAGCAAGGGACTCACGTCTGAGCATACCCTGCCACACTTATGGCGGCCAAAGCGGTACAAAAGGGGGTGGTGATGGACGGAGCATCTGAACCAATCAAACACTCACACCCAGTCAAAAAATCTGGGTCTGATCCATCACCAGTCTTTAGCCCACTCTGCCACCCCTGTTCAGACATGGCTATATGCAAATCAGTCTGACCCTGTGCCTCATGGGAACAGTCCAGCCCGAACTGCCAAGCCTTGCCTTCCCTGGACCGGAAACAAGCTTCCGAGGACCGGTTTCTGGCATTCCAGCCGTCCCTAGCCCGGCTTGCTTGAATCCAGTGGCAAAGTGAGCAAGGGACTCACGTCTGAGCATACCCTGCCACACTTATGGCGGCCAAAGCAGTACAAAAGCGGGTGGTGATGGACGGAGCATCTGAACCAATCAAACACTCACACCCAGTCAAAAGATCTGGGTTTGATCCATCACCGTTCTTTAGCCCACTCTGCCACCCCAGTTCAGACATGGCTATATGCAAATCAGTCTGACCCTGTGCCTCATGGGAACAGTTCAGCCCGAACTGCCAAGCCATGCCTTCCCTGGACCGGAAACATGCTTCCGAGGACCGGTTTCTGGCATTCCAGCCGTCCCCAGCCCGGCTTGCTTGAATCCAGTGGCAAAGTGAGCAAGGGACTCACGTCTGAGCATACCCTGCCACACTTATGGCGGCCAAAGCGGTACAAAAGGGGGTGGTGATGGACGGAGCATCTGAACCAATCAAACACTCACACCCAGTCAAAAGATCTGGGTTTGATCCATCACCGTTCTTTAGCACACTCTGCCACCCCAGTTCAGACATGGCTATATGCAAATCAGTCTGACCCTGTGCCTCATGGGAACAGTCCAGCCCGAGCTGCCAAGCAATGCCTTCCATGGACCGGAAACAAGCTTCCGAGGACCGGTTTCTGGCATTCCAGCCGTCCCCAGCCCGGCTTGCTTGAATCCAGTGGCAAAGTGAGCAAGGGACTCACGTCTGAGCATACCCTGCCACACTTATGGCGACCAAAGCAGTACAAAAGGGGGTGGTGATGGACGGAGCATCTGAACCAATCAAACACTCACACCCAGTCAAAAGATCTGGGTATGATCCATAACCGTTCTTTAGCCCATTCTGCCACCCCAGTTCAGACATGGCTATATGCAAATCAGTCTGACCCTCTGCCTCATGGGAACAGTTCAGCCCGAACTGCCAAGCCATGCCTTCCCTGGACTGGAAACATGCTTCCGAGGACCGGTTTCTGGCATTCCAGCCAACCCCAGCCCGGCTTGCTTGAATCCAGTGGCAAAGTGAGCAAGGGACTCATGTCTGAGCATACCCTGCCACACTTATGGCTGCCAAAGCGGTACAAAAGTGGGTGGTGATGGATGGAGCATCTGAACCAATTAAACACTCACACCCAGTCAATAGATCTGGGTTTGATCCATCACCGTTCTTTAGCCCACTCTGCCACCCCAGTTCAGACATGGCTATATGCAAATCAGTCTGATCCTGTGCCTCATGGGAACAGTCCAGCACGAACTGCCAAGCCATACCTTCCCTGGACCGGAAACAAGCTTCCGAGGACCAGATTCTGGCATTCCAGCCGTCCCCAGCCCGGCTTGCTTGAATCCAGTGGTAAAGTGAGCAAGGGACTCACGTCTGAGCATACCCTGCCACACTTCTGACGGCCAAAGCGTTACAAAAGGGGGTGGTGATGGACGGAGCATCTGAACCAATCAAACACTCACACCCAGTCAAAAGATCTGGGTTTGATCCATCACCGTTCTTTAGCCCACTCTGCCACCCCAGTTCAGACATGGCTATATGCAAATCAGTCTGACCCTGTGCCTCATGGGAACAGTCCAGTCCGAACTGCCAAGCCATGCCTTCCCTGGACTGGAAAAAAGCTTCCGAGGACCGGTTTCTGGCATTCCTGCCTTCCCCAGCCGGCTTGCTTGAATCCAGTGGCAAAGTGAGCAAGGGACTCACGTCTGAGCATACCCTGCCACACTTATGGCGGCCAAAGCGGTACAAAAGGGGCTGGTGATGGACGGAGCATCTGAACCAATCACACACTCAAACCCAGTCAAAAGATCTGGGTTTGATCCATCACCGTTCTTTAGCCCACTCTGCCACCCCAGTTCAGACATGGCTATATGCAAATCAGTCTGACCCTGTGCCTCATGGGAAGAGTCCAGCCTGAACTGCCAAGCCATGCCTTCCCTGGACCGGAAACAAGCTTCCAAGGACCGGTTTCTGGCATTCCAGCCGTCTCCAGCCTGGCTTGCTTGAATCCAGTGGCAAAGTGAGCAAGGGACTCACGTCTGAGCATACCCAGCCACACTTATGGCGGCCAAAGCGGTACAAAAGGGGGTGGTGATGGACGGAGCATCTGAACCAATCAAACACTCACACCCAGTCAAAAGATCTGGGTTTGATCCATCACCGTTCTTTAGCCCACTCTGCCACCCCAGTTCAGACATGGCTATATGCAAATCAGTCTGACCCTGTGCCTCATGGGAACAGTCCGGCCCGAACTGCCAAGCCATGCCTTCCCTGGACCGGAAACAAGCTTCCGAGGACCGGTTTCTGGCATTCCTGCCGTCCCCAGCCCGGCTTGCTTGAATCCAGTGGCAAAGTGAGCAAGGGACCCACATCTGAGCATACCCTGCCACACTTATGGCGGCCAAAGCAGTACAAAAGTGGGTGGTGATGGACGGAGCATCTGAACCAATCAAACACTCACACCCAGTCAAAAAATCTGGGTCTGATCCATCACCAGTCTTTAGCCCACTCTGCCACCCCTGTTCAGACATGGCTGTATGCAAATCAGTCTGACCCTGTGCCTCATGGGAACAGTCCAGCCCGAACTGCCAAGCCTTGCCTTCCCTGGACCGGAAACAAGCTTCCGAGGACCGGTTTCTGGCATTCCAGCCGTCCCCAGCCCGGCTTGCTTGAATCCAGTGGCAAAGTGAGCAAGGGACTCACGTCTGAGCATACCCTGCCACACTTATGGCGGCCATAGCGGTACAAAAGGGGGTGGTGATGGACGGAGCATCTGAACCAATCAAACACTCACACCCAGTCAAAAGATCTGGGTTTGATCCATCACCGTTCTTTAGCCCACTCTGCCACCCCAGTTCAGACATGGCTATATGCAAATCAGTCTGACCCTGTGCCTCATGGGAACAGTCCGGCCCGAACTGCCAAGCCATGCCTTCCCTGGACCGGAAACAAGCTTCCGAGGACCGGTTTCTGGCATTCCAGCCGTCCCCAGCCCGGCTTGCTTGAATCCAGTGGCAAAGTGAGCAAGGGACTCAAGTCTGAGCATACCCTGCCACACTTATGGTGGCCAAAGCGTTACAAAAGGGGGTGGTGATGGACGGAGCATCTGAACCAATAAAACACTCACACCAAGTCAAAAGATCTGGGTTTGATCCATCACCGTTCTTTAGCCCACTCTGCCACCCCAGTTCAGACATGGCTATATGCAAATCAGTCTGACCCTGTGCCTCATGTGAACAGTCCAGCTCGAACTGCCAAGCCATGCCTTCCCTGGACCGGAAACAAGCTTCCGAGGACCGGTTTCTAGCATTCCAGCCGTCCCCAACCCGTCTTGCTTGAATCCAGTGGCAAAGTGAGCAAGGGACTCACGTCTGAGCATACCCTGCCACACTTATGGCGGCCAAAGCGGTACAAAAGGGGGTGGTGATGGACAGAGCATCTGAACCAATCAAACACTCACACCCAGTCAAAAGATCTGGGTTTGATCCATCGCCGTTCTTTAGCCCACTCTGCCACCCCCGTTCAGACATGGCTATATGCAAATCAGTCTGACCCTGTGCCTCATGGGAACAGTCCAGCCCGAACTGCCAAGCCATGCCTTCCCTGGACCGGAAACAAGCTTCCGAGGACCGGTTTCTGGCATTCCAGCCGTCCCCATCCCGGCTTGCTTGAATCCAGTGGCAAAGTGAGCAAGGGACTCACGTCTGAGCATACCCAGCCACACTTATGGCGGCCGAAACAGTACAAAAGGGGGTGGTAATGGACGGAGCATCTGAACCAATCAAACACTCACACCCAGTCAAAAGATCTGGGTTTGATCCATCACCGTTCTTTAGCCCACTCTGCCACCCCAGTTCAGACATGGCTATATGCAAATCAGTCTGACCCTGTGCCTCATGGGAACAGTCCAGCCCGAACTGCAAAGCCATGCTTACCCTGGACCGGAAACAAGCTTCCGAGGACCGGTTTCTGGCATTCCAGCCGTCCCCAGCCCGGCTTGCTTGAATCCAGTGGCAAAGTGAGCAAGGGACTCATGTCTGAGCATACCCTGCCACACTTATGGCGGCCAAGGCGGTACAAAAGGGGGTGGTGATGGACGGAGCATCTGAACCAATCAAACACTCACACCCAGTCAAAAGATCTGAGTTTGATCCATCACCGTTCTTTAGCCCACTCTGCCACCCCAGTTCAGACATGGCTATATGCAAATCAGTCTGACCCTGTGCCTCATGGGAACAGTCCAGCCCGAACTGCCAAGCCATGCCTACCCTGTACCGGAAACAAGCTTCTGAGGACCGGTTTCTGGCATTCCAGCCGTCCCCAGCCCGGCTTGCTTGAATCCAATGGCAAAGTGAGCAAGGGACTCATGTCTGAGCATACCCTGCCACACTTATGGCGGCCAAAGCGGTACAAAAGGGGGTGGTGATGGACGGAGCATCTGAACCAATCAAACACTCACACCCAGTCAAAAGATCTGAGTTTGATCCATCACCGTTCTTTAGCCCACTCTGCCACCCCAGTTCAGACATGGCTATATGCAAATCAGTCTGACCCTGTGCCTCATGGGAACAGTCCAGCCTGAACTGCCAATCCATGCCTTCCCTGGACCGGAAACAAGCTTCCGAGGACCGGTTTCTGGCATTCCAGCCGTCCCCAGCCCGGCTTGCTTGAATCCAGTGGCAAAGTGAGCAAGGGACTCATGTCTGAGCATACCCTGCCACACTTATGGCGGCCAAAGCGGTACAACAGGGGGTGGTGATGGATGGAGCATCTGAACCAACCAAACACTCACACCCAGTCAAAAGATCTGGGTTTGATCCATCACCGTTCTTTAGCCCACTCTGCCACCCCAGTTCAGACATGGCTATATGCAAATCAGTCTGACCCTGTGCCTCATGGAACAGTCCAGGTCGAACTGCCAAGCCATGCCTTCCCTGGACTGGAAAAAAGCTTCCGAGGACCGGTTTCTGGCATTCCTGCCTTCCCCAGCCGGCTTGCTTGAATCCAGTGGCAAAGTGAGCAAGGGACTCACGTCTGAGCATACCCTGCCACACTTATGGCGGCCAAAGCGGTACAAAAGGGGCTGGTGATGGACGGAGCATCTGAACCAATCAAACACTCAAACCCAGTCAAAAGATCTGGGTTTGATCCATCACCGTTCTTTAGCCCACTCTGCCACCCCAGTTCAGACATGGCTATATGCAAATCAGTCTGACCCTGTGCCTCATGGGAAGAGTCCAGCCTGAACTGCCAAGCCATGCCTTCCCTGGACCGGAAACAAGCTTCCAAGGACCGGTTTCTGGCATTCCAGCCGTCTCCAGCCTGTCTTGCTTGAATCCAGTGGCAAAGTGAGCAAGGGACTCACGTCTGAGCATACCCAGCCACACTTATGGCGGCCAAAGCGGTACAAAAGGGGCTGGTGATGGACGGAGCATCTGAACCAATCAAACACTCACACCCATTCAAAAGATCTGGGTTTGATCCATCACCGTTCTTTAGCCCACTCTGCCACCCCAGTTCAGACATGGCTATATGCAAATCAGTCTGACCCTGTGCCTCATGGGAACAGTCCAGCCCGAACTGCCAAGCCATGCCTTCCCTGGACCGGAAACAAGCTTCCGAGGACCGGTTTCTGGCATTCCTACCGTCCCCAGCCCGGCTTGCTTGAATCCAGTGGCAAAGTGAGCAAGGGACTCACATCTGAGCATACCCTGCCACACTTATGGCGGCCAAAGCAGTACAAAAGGGGGTGGTGATGGACGGAGCATCTGAACCAATCAAACACTCACACCCAGTCAAAAGATCTGGGTTTGATCCATCACCGTTCTTTAGCCCACTCTGCCACCCCAGTTCAGACATGGCTATATGCAAATCAGTCTGACCCTGTGCCTCATGGGAACAGTCCAGCCCGAACTGCCAAGGCATGCCTTCCCTGGACCGGAAACAAGCTTCCGAGGACCGGTTTCTGGCATTCCAGCCGTCCCCAGCCCAGCTTGCTTGAATCCAGTGGCAAAGTGAGCAAGGGACTCACGTCTGAGCATACCCTGCCACACTTATGGCGGCCAAAGCGGTACAAAAGGGGGTGGTGATGGACGGAGCATCTGAACCAATCAAACACTCACACCCAGTCAAAAAATCTGGGTCTGATCCATCACCAGTCTTTAGCCACCTCTCTGCCACCCCTGTTCAGACATGGCTATATGCAAATCAGTCTGACCCTGTGCCTCATGGGAACAGTCCAGCCCGAACTGCCAAGCCTTGCCTTCCCTGGACCGGAAACAAGCTTCCGAGGACCGGTTTCTGGCATTCCAGCCGTCCCCAGCCCGGCTTGCTTGAATCCAGTGGCAAAGTGAGCAAGGGACTCACGTCTGAGCATACCCTGCCACACTTATGGTGTCCAAAGCGTTACAAAAGGGGGGTGGTGATGGACGGAGCATCTGAACCAATCAAACACTCACACCCAGTCAAAAGATCTGGGTTTGATCCATCACCGTTCTTTAGCCCACTCTGCCACCCCAGTTCAGACATGGCTATATGCAAATCAGTCTGACCCTGTGCCTCATGGGAACAGTCCAGCCCGAGCTGCCAAGCAATGCCTTCCATGGACCGGAAACAAGCTTCCGAGGACCGGTTTCTGGCATTCCAGCCGTCCCCAGCCCGGCTTGCTTGAATCCAGTGGCAAAGTGAGCAAGGGACTCACGTCTGAGCATACCCTGCCACACTTATGGCGACCAAAGCAGTACAAAAGGGGGTGGTGATGGACGGAGCATCTGAACCAATCAAACACTCACACCCAGTCAAAAGATCTGGGTATGATCCATAACCGTTCTTTAGCCCACTCTGCCACCCCAGTTCAGACATGGCTATATGCAAATCAGTCTGACCCTGTGCCTCATGGGAACAGTTCAGCCCGAACTGCCAAGCCATGCCTTCCCTGGACCGGAAACATGCTTCCGAGGACCGGTTTCTGGCATTCCAGCCGTCCCCAGCCCGGCTTGCTTGAATCCAGTGGCAAAGTGAGCAAGGGACTCACGTCTGAGCATACCCTGCCACACTTATGGTGGCCAAAGCGTTACAAAAGGGGGTGGTGATGGACGGAGCATCTGAACCAATAAAACACTCACACCAAGTCAAAAGATCTGGGTTTGATCCATCACCGTTCTTTAGCCCACTCTGCCACCCCAGTTCAGACATGGCTATATGCAAATCAGTCTGACCCTGTGCCTCATGTGAACAGTCCAGCTCGAACTGCCAAGCCATGCCTTCCCTGGACCGGAAACAAGCTTCCGAGGACCGGTTTCTAGCATTCCAGCCGTCCCCAACCCGTCTTGCTTGAATCCAGTGGCAAAGTGAGCAAGGGACTCACGTCTGAGCATACCCTGCCACACTTATGGCGGCCAAAGCGGTACAAAAGGGGGTGGTGATGGACAGAGCATCTGAACCAATCAAACACTCACACCCAGTCAAAAGATCTGGGTTTGATCCATCGCCGTTCTTTAGCCCACTCTGCCACCCCCGTTCAGACATGGCTATATGCAAATCAGTCTGACCCTGTGCCTCATGGGAACAGTCCAGCCCGAACTGCCAAGCCATGCCTTCCCTGGACCGGAAACAAGCTTCCGAGGACCGGTTTCTGGCATTCCAGCCGTCCCCATCCCGGCTTGCTTGAATCCAGTGGCAAAGTGAGCAAGGGACTCACGTCTGAGCATACCCAGCCACACTTATGGCGGCCGAAACAGTACAAAAGGGGGTGGTAATGGACGGAGCATCTGAACCAATCAAACACTCACACCCAGTCAAAAGATCTGGGTTTGATCCATCACCGTTCTTTAGCCCACTCTGCCACCCCAGTTCAGACATGGCTATATGCAAATCAGTCTGACCCTGTGCCTCATGGGAACAGTCCAGCCCGAACTGCAAAGCCATGCTTACCCTGGACCGGAAACAAGCTTCCGAGGACCGGTTTCTGGCATTCCAGCCGTCCCCAGCCCGGCTTGCTTGAATCCAGTGGCAAAGTGAGCAAGGGACTCATGTCTGAGCATACCCTGCCACACTTATGGCGGCCAAGGCGGTACAAAAGGGGGTGGTGATGGACGGAGCATCTGAACCAATCAAACACTCACACCCAGTCAAAAGATCTGAGTTTGATCCATCACCGTTCTTTAGCCCACTCTGCCACCCCAGTTCAGACATGGCTATATGCAAATCAGTCTGACCCTGTGCCTCATGGGAACAGTCCAGCCCGAACTGCCAAGCCATGCCTACCCTGTACCGGAAACAAGCTTCTGAGGACCGGTTTCTGGCATTCCAGCCGTCCCCAGCCCGGCTTGCTTGAATCCAGTGGCAAAGTGAGCAAGGGACTCATGTCTGAGCATACCCTGCCACACTTATGGCGGCCAAAGCGGTACAAAAGGGGGTGGTGATGGACGGAGCATCTGAACCAATCAAACACTCACACCCAGTCAAAAGATCTGAGTTTGATCCATCACCGTTCTTTAGCCCACTCTGCCACCCCAGTTCAGACATGGCTATATGCAAATCAGTCTGACCCTGTGCCTCATGGGAACAGTCCAGCCTGAACTGCCAATCCATGCCTTCCCTGGACCGGAAACAAGCTTCCGAGGACCGGTTTCTGGCATTCCAGCCGTCCCCAGCCCGGCTTGCTTGAATCCAGTGGCAAAGTGAGCAAGGGACTCATGTCTGAGCATACCCTGCCACACTTATGGCGGCCAAAGCGGTACAACAGGGGGTGGTGATGGATGGAGCATCTGAACCAACCAAACACTCACACCCAGTCAAAAGATCTGGGTTTGATCCATCACCGTTCTTTAGCCCACTCTGCCACCCCAGTTCAGACATGGCTATATGCAAATCAGTCTGACCCTGTGCCTCATGGAACAGTCCAGGTCGAACTGCCAAGCCATGCCTTCCCTGGACTGGAAAAAAGCTTCCGAGGACCGGTTTCTGGCATTCCTGCCTTCCCCAGCCGGCTTGCTTGAATCCAGTGGCAAAGTGAGCAAGGGACTCACGTCTGAGCATACCCTGCCACACTTATGGCGGCCAAAGCGGTACAAAAGGGGCTGGTGATGGACGGAGCATCTGAACCAATCAAACACTCAAACCCAGTCAAAAGATCTGGGTTTGATCCATCACCGTTCTTTAGCCCACTCTGCCACCCCAGTTCAGACATGGCTATATGCAAATCAGTCTGACCCTGTGCCTCATGGGAAGAGTCCAGCCTGAACTGCCAAGCCATGCCTTCCCTGGACCGGAAACAAGCTTCCAAGGACCGGTTTCTGGCATTCCAGCCGTCTCCAGCCTGTCTTGCTTGAATCCAGTGGCAAAGTGAGCAAGGGACTCACGTCTGAGCATACCCAGCCACACTTATGGCGGCCAAAGCGGTACAAAAGGGGCTGGTGATGGACGGAGCATCTGAACCAATCAAACACTCACACCCATTCAAAAGATCTGGGTTTGATCCATCACCGTTCTTTAGCCCACTCTGCCACCCCAGTTCAGACATGGCTATATGCAAATCAGTCTGACCCTGTGCCTCATGGGAACAGTCCAGCCCGAACTGCCAAGCCATGCCTTCCCTGGACCGGAAACAAGCTTCCGAGGACCGGTTTCTGGCATTCCTACCGTCCCCAGCCCGGCTTGCTTGAATCCAGTGGCAAAGTGAGCAAGGGACTCACATCTGAGCATACCCTGCCACACTTATGGCGGCCAAAGCAGTACAAAAGGGGGTGGTGATGGACGGAGCATCTGAACCAATCAAACACTCACACCCAGTCAAAAGATCTGGGTTTGATCCATCACCGTTCTTTAGCCCACTCTGCCACCCCAGTTCAGACATGGCTATATGCAAATCAGTCTGACCCTGTGCCTCATGGGAACAGTCCAGCCCGAACTGCCAAGGCATGCCTTCCCTGGACCGGAAGCAAGCTTCCGAGGACCGGTTTCTGGCATTCCAGCCGTCCCCAGCCCAGCTTGCTTGAATCCAGTGGCAAAGTGAGCAAGGGACTCACGTCTGAGCATACCCTGCCACACTTATGGCGGCCAAAGCGGTACAAAAGGGGGTGGTGATGGACGGAGCATCTGAACCAATCAAACACTCACACCCAGTCAAAAAATCTGGGTCTGATCCATCACCAGTCTTTAGCCACCTCTCTGCCACCCCTGTTCAGACATGGCTATATGCAAATCAGTCTGACCCTGTGCCTCATGGGAACAGTCCAGCCCGAACTGCCAAGCCTTGCCTTCCCTGGACCGGAAACAAGCTTCCGAGGACCGGTTTCTGGCATTCCAGCCGTCCCCAGCCCGGCTTGCTTGAATCCAGTGGCAAAGTGAGCAAGGGACTCACGTCTGAGCATACCCTGCCACACTTATGGTGTCCAAAGCGTTACAAAAGGGGGGTGGTGATGGACGGAGCATCTGAACCAATCAAACACTCACACCCAGTCAAAAGATCTGGGTTTGATCCATCACCGTTCTTTAGCCCACTCTGCCACCCCAGTGCAGACATGGCTATATGCAAATCAGTCTGACCCTGTGCCTCATGGGAACAGTCCAGCCTGAACTGCCAAGCAATGCCTTCCATGGATCGGAAACAAGCTTCCGAGGACCGGTTTCTGGCATTCCAGCCGTCCCTAGCCCGGCTTGCTTGAATCCAGTGGCAAAGTGAGCAAGGGACTCACGTCTGAGCATACCCTGCCACACTTATGGCGGCCAAAGCAGTACAAAAGCGGGTGGTGATGGACGGAGCATCTGAACCAATCAAACACTCACACCCAGTCAAAAGATCTGGGTTTGATCCATCACCGTTCTTTAGCCCACTCTGCCACCCCAGTTCAGACATGGCTATATGCAAATCAGTCTGACCCTGTGCCTCATGGGAACAGTTCAGCCCGAACTGCCAAGCCATGCCTTCCCTGGACCGGAAACATGCTTCCGAGGACCGGTTTCTGGCATTCCAGCCGTCCCCAGCCCGGCTTGCTTGAATCCAGTGGCAAAGTGAGCAAGGGACTCACGTCTGAGCATACCCTGCCACACTTATGGCGGCCAAAGCGGTACAAAAGGGGGTGGTGATGGACGGAGCATCTGAACCAATCAAACACTCACACCCAGTCAAAAGATCTGGGTTTGATCCATCACCGTTCTTTAGCCCACTCTGCCACCCCAGTTCAGACATGGCTATATGCAAATCAGTCTGACCCTGTGCCTCATGGGAACAGTCCAGCCCGAGCTGCCAAGCAATGCCTTCCATGGACCGGAAACAAGCTTCCGAGGACCGGTTTCTGGCATTCCAGCCGTCCCCAGCCCGGCTTGCTTGAATCCAGTGGCAAAGTGAGCAAGGGACTCACGTCTGAGCATACCCTGCCACACTTATGGCGACCAAAGCAGTACAAAAGGGGGTGGTGATGGACGGAGCATCTGAACCAATCAAACACTCACACCCAGTCAAAAGATCTGGGTATGATCCATAACCGTTCTTTAGCCCATTCTGCCACCCCAGTTCAGACATGGCTATATGCAAATCAGTCTGACCCTCTGCCTCATGGGAACAGTTCAGCCCGAACTGCCAAGCCATGCCTTCCCTGGACTGGAAACATGCTTCCGAGGACCGGTTTCTGGCATTCCAGCCAACCCCAGCCCGGCTTGCTTGAATCCAGTGGCAAAGTGAGCAAGGGACTCATGTCTGAGCATACCCTGCCACACTTATGGCTGCCAAAGCGGTACAAAAGTGGGTGGTGATGGATGGAGCATCTGAACCAATTAAACACTCACACCCAGTCAATAGATCTGGGTTTGATCCATCACCGTTCTTTAGCCCACTCTGCCACCCCAGTTCAGACATGGCTATATGCAAATCAGTCTGATCCTGTGCCTCATGGGAACAGTCCAGCACGAACTGCCAAGCCATACCTTCCCTGGACCGGAAACAAGCTTCCGAGGACCAGATTCTGGCATTCCAGCCATCCCCAGCCCGGCTTGCTTGAATCCAGTGGTAAAGTGAGCAAGGGACTCACGTCTGAGCATACCCTGCCACACTTCTGACGGCCAAAGCGTTACAAAAGGGGGTGGTGATGGACGGAGCATCTGAACCAATCAAACACTCACACCCAGTCAAAAGATCTGGGTTTGATCCATCACCGTTCTTTAGCCCACTCTGCCACCCCAGTTCAGACATGGCTATATGCAAATCAGTCTGACCCTGTGCCTCATGGGAACAGTCCAGTCCGAACTGCCAAGCCATGACTTCCCTGGACCGGAAACAAGCTTCCGAGGACCGGTTTCTGGCATTCCAGCCGTCCCCAGCCCGGCTTGCTTGAATCCAGTGGCAAAGTGAGCAAGGGACACACGTCTGAGCATACCCTGCCACACTTATGGCGACCAAAGCGCTACAACAGGGGGTGGTGATGGACGGAGCATCTGAACCAATCAAACACTCACACCCAGTCAAAAGATCTGGGTTTGATCCATCACCGTTCTTTAGCCCACTCTGCCACCCCAGTTCAGACATGGCTATATGCAAATCAGTCTGACCCTGTGCCTCATGGGAACAGTCCAGTCCGAACTGCCAAGCCATGACTTCCCTGGACCGGAAACAAGCTTCCGAGGACCGGTTTCTGGCATTCCAGCCGTCCCCAGCCCGGCTTGCTTGAATCCAGTGGCAAAGTGAGCAAGGGACTCATGTCTGAGCATACCCTGCCACACTTATGGCGGCCAAAGCGGTACAAAAGGGGGTGGTGATGGACGGAGCATCTGAACCAATCAAACACTCACACCCAGTCAAAAGATCTGGGTTTGATCCATCACCGTTCTTTAGCCCACTCTGCCACCCCAGTTCAGACATTGGCAATATGCAAATCAGTCTGACCCTGTGCCTCATGGGAACAGTCCATCCCGAACTGCCAATCCATGCCTTCCCTGGACCGGAAACAAGCTTCCGAGGACCGGTTTCTGGCATTCCAGCCGTCCCCAGCCCGGCTTGCTTGAATCCAGTGGCAAAGTGAGCAAGGGACTCACGTCTGAGCATACCCTGCCACACTTATGGCGGCCAAAGCGCTACAACAGGGGGTGGTGATGGACGGAGCATCTGAACCAATCAAACACTCACACCCAGTCAAAAGATCTGGGTTTGATCCATCACCGTTCTTTAGCCCACTCTGCCACCCCAGTTCAGACATGGCTATATGCAAATCAGTCTGACCCTGTGCCTCATGGGAACAGTCCAGCCCGAACTGCCAAGCCATGCCTTCCCTGGACCAGAAACAAGCTTCCGAGGACCGGTTTCTGGCATTCCAGCCGTCCCCAGCCCGGCTTGCTTGAATCCAGTGGCAAAGTGAGCAAGGGACTCACGTCTGAGCATACCCTGCCACACTTATGGCGGCCAAAACGGTACAAAAGGGGCTGGTGATGGACGGAGCATCTGAACCAATCAAACACTCAAACCCAGTCAAAAGATCTGGGTTTGATCCATCACCGTTCTTTAGGCCACTCTGCCACCATAGTTCAGACATGGCTATATGCAAATCAGTCTGACCATGTGCCTCATGGGAACAGTCCAGCCCGAACTGCCAAGCCATGCCTTCCCTGGACTGGAAAAAAGCTTCCGAGGACCGGTTTCTGGCATTCCAGCCTTACCCAGCCAGCTTGCTTGAATCCAGTGGCAAAGTGAGCAAGGGACTCACATCTGAGCATACCCTGCCACACTTATGGCGGCCAAAGCGGTACAAAAAGGGGTGGTGATGGACGGAGCATCTGAACCAATCAAACACTCACACCCAGTCAAAAGATCTGGGTTTGATCCATCACCGTTCTTTAGCCCACTCTGCCACCCCAGTTCAAACATGGCTATATGCAAATCAGTCTGACCCTGTGCCTCATGGGAACAGTCCAGTCCGAACTGCCAAGCCATGCCTTCCCTGGACTGGAAACCAGCTTCCGAGGACCGGTTTCTGGCATTCTAGCCGTCCCCAGCCCCGCTTGCTTGAATCCAGTGGCAAAGTGAGCAAGGGACTCACGTCTGAGCATACCCTGCCACACTTATGGCGGCCAAAGGGGTACAAAAGGGGGTGGTGATGGACGGAGCATCTGAACCAATCAAACACTCACACCCAGTCAAAAGATCTGGGTTTGATCCATCACCGTTCTTTAGCCCACTCTGCCACCCCAGTTCAGACATGGCTATATGCAAATCAGTCTGACCCTGTGCCTCATGGGAACAGTCCAGCCCCAACTGCCAAGCCATGCCTTCCCTGGACCGGAAACAAGCTTCCGAGGACCGATTTCTGGCATTCCAGCCGTCCCCAGCCCGGCTTGCTTGAATCCAGTGGCAAAGTGAGCAAGGAACTCACGTCTGAGCATACCCTGCCACACTTATGGCGGCCAAAGCGGTACAAAAGGGGGTGGTGATGGACGGAGCATCTGAACCAATCAAACACTCACACCCAGTCAAAAAATCTGGGTCTGATCCATCACCAGTCTTTAGCCACCTCTCCGCCACCCCTGTTCAGACATGGCTATATGCAAATCAGTCTGACCCTGTGCCTCATGGGAACAGTCCAGCCCGAACTGCCAAGCCTTGCCTTCCCTGGACCGGAAACAAGCTTCCGAGGACCGGTTTCTGGCATTCCAGCCGTCCCCAGCCCGGCTTGCTTGAATCCAGTGGCAAAGTGAGCAAGGGACTCACGTCTGAGCATACCCTGCCACACTTATGGTGTCCAAAGCGTTACAAAAGGGGGGTGGTGATGGACGGAGCATCTGAACCAATCAAACACTCACACCCAGTCAAAAGATCTGGGTTTGATCCATCACCGTTCTTTAGCCCACTCTGCCACCCCAGTGCAGACATGGCTATATGCAAATCAGTCTGACCCTGTGCCTCATGGGAACAGTCCAGCCTGAACTGCCAAGCAATGCCTTCCATGGATCGGAAACAAGCTTCCGAGGACCGGTTTCTGGCATTCCAGCCGTCCCTAGCCCGGCTTGCTTGAATCCAGTGGCAAAGTGAGCAAGGGACTCACGTCTGAGCATACCCTGCCACACTTATGGCGGCCAAAGCAGTACAAAAGCGGGTGGTGATGGACGGAGCATCTGAACCAATCAAACACTCACACCCAGTCAAAAGATCTGGGTTTGATCCATCACCGTTCTTTAGCCCACTCTGCCACCCCAGTTCAGACATGGCTATATGCAAATCAGTCTGACCCTGTGCCTCATGGGAACAGTTCAGCCCGAACTGCCAAGCCATGCCTTCCCTGGACCGGAAACATGCTTCCGAGGACCGGTTTCTGGCATTCCAGCCGTCCCCAGCCCGGCTTGCTTGAATCCAGTGGCAAAGTGAGCAAGGGACTCACGTCTGAGCATACCCTGCCACACTTATGGCGGCCAAAGCGGTACAAAAGGGGGTGGTGATGGACGGAGCATCTGAACCAATCAAACACTCACACCCAGTCAAAAGATCTGGGTTTGATCCATCACCGTTCTTTAGCCCACTCTGCCACCCCAGTTCAGACATGGCTATATGCAAATCAGTCTGACCCTGTGCCTCATGGGAACAGTCCAGCCCGAGCTGCCAAGCAATGCCTTCCATGGACCGGAAACAAGCTTCCGAGGACCGGTTTCTGGCATTCCAGCCGTCCCCAGCCCGGCTTGCTTGAATCCAGTGGCAAAGTGAGCAAGGGACTCAAGTCTGAGCATACCCTGCCACACTTATGGCGACCAAAGCAGTACAAAAGGGGGTGGTGATGGACGGAGCATCTGAACCAATCAAACACTCACACCCAGTCAAAAGATCTGGGTATGATCCATAACCGTTCTTTAGCCCATTCTGCCACCCCAGTTCAGACATGGCTATATGCAAATCAGTCTGACCCTCTGCCTCATGGGAACAGTTCAGCCCGAACTGCCAAGCCATGCCTTCCCTGGACTGGAAACATGCTTCCGAGGACCGGTTTCTGGCATTCCAGCCAACCCCAGCCCGGCTTGCTTGAATCCAGTGGCAAAGTGAGCAAGGGACTCATGTCTGAGCATACCCTGCCACACTTATGGCTGCCAAAGCGGTACAAAAGTGGGTGGTGATGGATGGAGCATCTGAACCAATTAAACACTCACACCCAGTCAATAGATCTGGGTTTGATCCATCACCGTTCTTTAGCCCACTCTGCCACCCCAGTTCAGACATGGCTATATGCAAATCAGTCTGATCCTGTGCCTCATGGGAACAGTCCAGCACGAACTGCCAAGCCATACCTTCCCTGGACCGGAAACAAGCTTCCGAGGACCAGATTCTGGCATTCCAGCCGTCCCCAGCCCGGCTTGCTTGAATCCAGTGGTAAAGTGAGCAAGGGACTCACGTCTGAGCATACCCTGCCACACTTCTGACGGCCAAAGCGTTACAAAAGGGGGTGGTGATGGACGGAGCATCTGAACCAATCAAACACTCACACCCAGTCAAAAGATCTGGGTTTGATCCATCACCGTTCTTTAGCCCACTCTGCCACCCCAGTTCAGACATGGCTATATGCAAATCAGTCTGACCCTGTGCCTCATGGGAACAGTCCAGTCCGAACTGCCAAGCCATGACTTCCCTGGACCGGAAACAAGCTTCCGAGGACCGGTTTCTGGCATTCCAGCCGTCCCCAGCCCGGCTTGCTTGAATCCAGTGGCAAAGTGAGCAAGGGACACACGTCTGAGCATACCCTGCCACACTTATGGCGGCCAAAGCGCTACAACAGGGGGTGGTGATGGACGGAGCATCTGAACCAATCAAACACTCACACCCAGTCAAAAGATCTGGGTTTGATCCATCACCGTTCTTTAGCCCACTCTGCCACCCCAGTTCAGACATGGCTATATGCAAATCAGTCTGACCCTGTGCCTCATGGGACCAGTCCAGTCCGAACTGCCAAGCCATGACTTCCCTGGACCGGAAACAAGCTTCCGAGGACCGGTTTCTGGCATTCCAGCCGTCCCCAGCCCGGCTTGCTTGAATCCAGTGGCAAAGTGAGCACGGGACTCATGTCTGAGCATACCCTGCCACACTTATGGCGGCCAAAGCGGTACAAAAGGGGGTGGTGATGGACGGAGCATCTGAACCAATCAAACACTCACACCCAGTCAAAAGATCTGGGTTTGATCCATCACCGTTCTTTAGCCCACTCTGCCACCCCAGTTCAGACATGGCTATATGCAAATCAGTCTGACCCTGTGCCTCATGGGAACAGTCCAGCCCCAACTGCCAAGCCATGCCTTCCCTGGACCGGAAACAAGCTTCCGAGGACCGATTTCTGGCATTCCAGCCGTCCCCAGCCCGGCTTGCTTGAATCCAGTGGCAAAGTGAGCAAGGAACTCACGTCTGAGCATACCCTGCCACACTTATGGCGGCCAAAGCGGTACAAAAGGGGGTGGTGATGGATGGAGCATCTGAACCAATTAAACACTCACACCCAGTCAAAAGATCTGGGTTTGATCCATCACCGTTCTTTAGCCCACTCGGCCACCCCAGTTCAGACATGGCTATATGCAAATCAGTCTGATCCTGTGCCTCATGGGAACAGTCCAGCACGAACTGCCAAGCCATGCCTTCCCTGGACCGGAAACAAGCTTCTGAGGACCAGATTCTGGCATTCCAGCCGTCCCCAGCCCGGCTTGCTTGAATCCAGTGGTAAAGTGAGCAAGGGACTGACGTCTGAGCATACCCTGCCACACTTCTGACGGCCAAAGCGGTACAAAAGGGGGTGGTGATGGACGGAGCATCTGAACCAATCAAACACTCACACCCAGTCAAAAGATCTGGGTTTGATCCATCACCGTTCTTTAGCCCACTCTGCCACCCCAGTTCAGACATGGCTATATGCAAATCAGTCTGACCCTGTGCCTCATGGGAACAGTCCAGTCCGAACTGCCAAGCCATGACTTCCCTGGACCGGAAACAAGCTTCCGAGGACCGGTTTCTGGCATTCCTGCCGTCCCCAGCCCGGCTTGCTTGAATCCAGTGGCAAAGTGAGCAAGGGACTCACGTCTGAGCATACCCTGCCACACTTATATTAGCCAAAGTGGTACAAAAGGGGGTGGTGATGGACGGAGCATCTGAACCAATCAAACACTCACACCCAGTCAAAAGATCTGGGTTTGATCCATCACTGTTCTTTAGCCCACTCTGCCACTCCAGTTCAGACATGGCTATATGCAAATCCGTCTGACCCTGTGCCTCGTGGGAACAGTCCAGCCCGAACTGCCAAGCCATGCCTTCCCTGGACCGGAAACAAGCTTCCGAGGACCGGTTTCTGGCATTCCAGCCATCCCCAGCCCGGCTTGCTTGAATCCAGTGGCAAAGTGAGCAAGGGACTCATGCCTGAGCATACCCTGCCACACTTATAGCGGCCAAATCGGTACAAAAGGGGGTGGTGATGGACAGAGCATCTGAACCAATCAAACACTCACACCCAGTCAAAAGATATTGGTTTGATCCATCACCGTTCTTTAGCCCACTCTGCCACCCCAGTTCAGACATGGCTATATGCAAATCAGTCTGACCCTGTGCCTCAAGGCAACAGTCCAGCCCGAACTGCCAAGCCATGCCTTCCCTGGACCGGAAACAAGCTTCCGAGGACCGGTTTCTTGCATTCCAGCCGTCCACAGCCCGGCTTCCTTGAATCCAGTGGCAAAGTGAGCAAGGGACTCATGTCTAAGCATACCCTGCCACACTTATGGCGGCCAAAGCGGTACAAAAGGGGGTTGTGATGGACGGAGCATCTGAACCAATCAAACACTCACACCCAGTCAAAAGATCTGGGTTTGATCCATCACCGTTCTTTAGCCCACTCTGCCACCCCAGTTCAGACATGGCTATATGCAAATCAGTCTGACCCTGTGCCTCATGGGAACAGTCCAGCCCGAAGTGCCAAGCCATGCCTTCCCTGGACCGGAAACAAGCTTCCGAGGACCGGTTTCTGGCATTCCAGCCATCCCCAGCCCAGCTTGCTTGAATCCAGTGGCAAAGTGAGCAAGGGACTCACGTCTGAGCATACCCTGCCACACTTATGGCGGCCAAAGCAGTACAAAAGGGGGTGGTGATGGACGGAGCATCTGAACCAATCAAACACTCACACCCAATCAAAAGATCTGGGTTTGATCCATCACCGTTCTTTAGCCTACTCTGCCACCCCAGTTCAGACATGGCTATATGCAAATCAGTCTGACCCTGTGCCTCATGGGAACAGTTCAGCCCGAACTGCCAAGCCATGCCTTCCCTGGACCGGAAACATGCTTCCGAGGACCGGTTTCTGGCATTCCAGCCGTCCCCAGCCCGGCTTGCTTGAATCCAGTGGCAAAGTGAGCAAGGGACTCACGTCTGAGCATACCCTGCCACACTTATGGCGGCCAAAGCGGTACAAAAGGGGGTGGTGATGGACGGAGCATCTGAACCAATCAAACACTCACACCCAGTCAAAAGATCTGGGTTTGATCCATCACCGTTCTTTAGCCCACTCTGCCACCCCAGTTCAGACATGGCTATATGCAAATCAGTCTGACCCTGTGCCTCATGGGAACAGTCCAGCCCGAACTGCCAAGCCATGCCTTCCCTGGACCGGAAAAAAGCTTCCGAGGACCGGATTCTGGCATTCCAGCCGTCCCCATCCCGGCTTGCTTGAATCCAGTGGCAAAGTGAGCAAGGGACTCACGCCTGAGCATACCCTGCCACACTTATGGTGGCCAAATCGGTACAAAAGGGGGTGGTGATGGATGGAGCATCTGAACCAATCAAACACTCACACCCAGTCAAAAGATATTGGCTTGATCCATCACCGTTCTTTAGCCCACTCTGCCACCCCAGTTCAGACATGGCTATATGCAAATCAGTCAGACCCTGTGCCTCAAGGGAACAGTCCAGCCCGAACTGCCAAGCCATGCCTTCCCTGGACCGGAAACAAGCTTCCGAGGACCGGTTTCTGGCATTCCAGCCGTCCACAGCCCGGCTTCCTTGAATCCAGTGGCAAAGTGAGCAAGGGACTCACGTCTAAGCATACCCTGCCACACTTATGGCGGCCAAAGCGGTACAAAAGGGGGTGGTGATGGACGGAGCATCTGAACCAATCAAACACTCACACCCAGTCAAAAGATCTGGGTTTTGTCCATCACCGTTCTTTAGCCCACTCTGCCACCCCAGTTCAGACATGGCTATATGCAAATCAGTCTGACCCTGTGCCTCATGGGAACAGTTCAGCCCGAACTGCCAAGCCATGCCTTCCCTGGACCGGAAACATGCTTCCGAGGACCGGTTTCTGCCATTCCAGCCGTCCCCAGCCCGGCTTGCTTGAATCCAGTGGCAAAGTGAGCAAGGGACTCACGTCTGAGCATACCCTGCCACACTTATATTGGCCAAAGTGGTACAAAAGGGGGTGGTGATGGACGGAGCATCTGAACCAATCAAACACTCACACCCAGTCAAAAGATCTGGGTTTGATCCATCACCGTTCTTTAGCCCACTCTGCCATTCCAGTTCAGACATGGCTATATGCAAATCAGTCTGACCCTGGCCCTCAAGGGAACAGTCCAGCCCGAACTGCCAAGCCATGCCTTCCCTGGACCGGAAACAAACTTCCGAGGACCAGTTTCTGGCATTCCAGCCGTCCACAGCCCGGCTTCCTTGAATCCAGTGGCAAAGTGAGCAAGGGACTCACGTCTAAGCATACCCTGCCACACTTATGGCGGCCAAAGCGGTACAAAAGGGGGTTGTGATGGACGGAGCATCTGAACCAATCAAACACTCACACCCAGTCAAAAGATCTGGGTTTGATCCATCACCGTTCTTTAGCCCACTCTGCCACCCCAGTTCAGACATGGCTATATGCAAATCAGTCTGACCCTGTGCCTCATGGGAACAGTCCAGCCCAAACTGCCAAGCCATGCCTTCCCTGGACCGGAAACAAGCTTCCGAGGACCGGTTTCTGGCATTCCAGCCATCCCCAGCCCAGCTTGCTTGAATCCAGTGGCAAAGTGAGCAAGGGACTCACGTCTGAGCATACCCTGCCACACTTATGGCGGCCAAAGCAGTACAAAAGGGGGTGGTGATGGACGGAGCATCTGAACCAATCAAACACTCACACCCAATCAAAAGATCTGGGTTTGATCCATCACCGTTCTTTAGCCTACTCTGCCACCCCAGTTCAGACATGGCTATATGCAAATCAGTCTGACCCTGTGCCTCATGGGAACAGTTCAGCGCGAACTGCCAAGCCATGCCTTCCTTGGACCGGAAACATGCTTCCGAGGACCGGTTTCTGGCATTCCAGCCGTCCCCAGCCCGGCTTGCTTGAATCCAGTGGCAAAGTGAGCAAGGGACTCACGTCTGAGCATACCCTGCCACACTTATGGCGGCCAAAGCGGTACAAAAGGGGGTGGTGATGGACGGAGCATCTGAACCAATCAAACACTCACACCCAGTCAAAAGATCTGGCTTTGATCCATCACCGTTCTTTAGCCCACTCTGCCACCCCAGTTCAGACATGGCTATATGCAAATCAGTCTGACCCTGTGCCTCATGGGAACAGTCCAGCCTGAACTGCCAAGCCATGCCTTCCCTGGACTGGAAACCAGCTTCCGAGGACCGGTTTCTGGCATTCTAGCCGTCCCCAGCCCTGCTTGCTTGAATCCAGTGGCAAAGTGAGCGAGGGACTCACGTTTGAGCATACCCTGCCACACTTATGGCGGCCAAAGCGGTACAAAAGGGGGTTGTGATGGACGGAGCATCTGAACCAATCAAACACTCACACCCAGTCAAAAGATCTGGGTTTGATCCATCACCGTTCTTTAGCCCACTCTGCCACCCCAGTTCAGACATGGCTATATGCAAATCAGTCTGACCCTGTGCCTCATGGGAACAGTCCAGCCCAAACTGCCAAGCCATGCCTTCCCTGGACCGGAAACAAGCTTCCGAGGACCGGTTTCTGGCATTCCAGCCATCCCCAGCCCAGCTTGCTTGAATCCAGTGGCAAAGTGAGCAAGGGACTCACGTCTGACCATACCCTGCCACACTTATGGCGGCCAAAGCAGTACAAAAGGGGGTGGTGATGGACGGAGCATCTGAACCAATCAAACACTCACACCCAATCAAAAGATCTGGGTTTGATCCATCACCGTTCTTTAGCCTACTCTGCCACCCCAGTTCAGACATGGCTATATGCAAATCAGTCTGACCCTGTGCCTCATGGGAACAGTTCAGCGCGAACTGCCAAGCCATGCCTTCCTTGGACCGGAAACATGCTTCCGAGGACCGGTTTCTGGCATTCCAGCCGTCCCCAGCCCGGCTTGCTTGAATCCAGTGGCAAAGTGAGCAAGGGACTCACGTCTGAGCATACCCTGCCACACTTATGGCGGCCAAAGAGGTACAAAAGGGGGTGGTGATGGACGGAGCATCTGAACCAATCAAACACTCACACCCAGTCAAAAGATCTGGGTTTGATCCATCACCGTTCTTTAGCCCACTCTGCCACCCCAGTTCAGACATGGCTATATGCAAATCAGTCTGACCCTGTGCCTCATGGGAACAGTCCAGCCCGAACTGCCAAGCCATGCCTTCCCTGAACCGGAAACAAGCTTCCGAGGACTGGTTTCTGGCATTCCAGCCGTCCCCATCCCGGCTTACTTGAATCCAGTGGCAAAGTGAGCAAGGGACTCACGCCTGAGCATACCCTGCCACACTTATGGTGGCCAAATCGGTACAAAAGGGGGTGGTGATGGACGGAGCATCTGAACCAATCAAACACTCACACCCAGTCAAAAGATATTGGCTTGATCCATCACCGTTCTTTAGCCCACTCTGCCACCCCAGTTCAGACATGGCTATATGCAAATCAGTCTGACCCTGTGCCTCAAGGGAACAGTCCAGCCCGAACTGCCAAGCCATGCCTTCCCTGGACCGGAAACAAGCTTCCGAGGACCGGTTTCTGGCATTCCAGCCGTCCACAGCCCGGCTTCCTTGAATCCAGTGGCAAAGTGAGCAAGGGACTCACGTCTAAGCATACCCTGCCACACTTATGGCGGCCAAAGCGGTACAAAAGGGGGTGGTGATGGACGGAGCATCTGAACCAATCAAACACTCCCACCCAGTCAAAAGATCTGGGTTTGATCCATCACCGTTCTTTAGCCCACTCTGCCACCCCAGTTCAGACATGGCTATATGCAAATCAGTCTGACCCTGTGCCTCATGGGAACAGTCCAGCCCGAACTGCCAAGCCATGCCTTCCCTGGACCGGAAACAAGCCTCCGAGGACCGGTTTCTGGCATTCCAGCCGTCCCCAGCCCGGCTTGCTTGAATCCAGTGGCAAAGTGAGCAAGGGACTCACGTCTGAGCATACCCTGCCACACTTATGGCGGCCAAAGCAGTACAAAAGGGGGTGGTGATGGACGGAGCATTTGAACCAATCAAACCCTCACACCCAGTCAAAAGATCTGGGTTTTGTCCATCACCGTTCTTTAGCCCACTCTGCCACCCCAGTTCAGACATGGCTATATGCAAATCAGTCTGACCCTGTGCCTCATGGGAACAGTTCAGCCCGAACTGCCAAGCCATGCCTTTCCTGGACCGGAAACAAGCTTCCGAGGACCGATTTCTGGCATTCCAGCCATCCCCAGCCCGGCTTGCTTGAATCCAGTGGCAAAGTGAGCAAGGGACTCACGTCTGAGCATACCCTGCCACACTTATGGCGGCCAAAGCGGTTCAAAAGGCAGTGGTGATGGACGGAGCATCTGAACCAATCAAACACTCACACCCAGTCAAAAGATCTGGGTTTGATCCATCATCGTTCTTTAGCCCACTCTGCCACCCCAGTTCAGACATGGCTATATGCAAATCAGTCTGATCCTGTACCTCATGGGAACAGTCCAGCCCGAACTGCCAAGCCATGCCTTCCCTGGACCGAAAACAAGCTTCCGAGGACCAGATTCTGGCATTCCAGCCATCCCCAGCCCGGCTTGCTTGAATCCAGTGGTAAAGTGAGCAAGGGACTCACGTCTGAGCATACCCTGCCACACTTATGGCGGCCAAAGCAGTACAAAAGTGGGTGGTGATGGACGGAGCATCTGAACCAATCAAACACTCACACCCAATCAAAAGATCTGGGTTTGATCCATCACCGTTCTTTAGCCTACTCTGCCACCCCAGTTCAGACATGGCTATATGCAAATCAGTCTGACCCTGTGCCTCATGGGAACAGTTCAGCGCGAACTGCCAAGCCATGCCTTCCTTGGACCGGAAACATGCTTCCGAGGACCGGTTTCTGGCATTCCAGCCGTCCCCAGCCCGGCTTGCTTGAATCCAGTGGCAAAGTGAGCAAGGGACTCACGTCTGAGCATACCCTGCCACACTTATGGCGGCCAAAGAGGTACAAAAGGGGGTGGTGGTGGACGGAGCATCTGAACCAATCAAACACTCACACCCAGTCAAAAGATCTGGGTTTGATCCATCACCGTTCTTTAGCCCACTCTGCCACCCCAGTTCAGACATGGCTATATGCAAATCAGTCTGACCCTGTGCCTCATGGGAACAGTCCAGCCCGAACTGCCAAGCCATGCCTTCCCTGGACCGGAAACAAGCTTCCGAGGACTGGTTTCTGGCATTCCAGCCGTCCCTATCCCGGCTTGCTTGAATCCAGTGGCAAAGTGAGCAAGGGACTCACGCCTGAGCATACCCTGCCACACTTATGGTGGCCAAATCGGTACAAAAGGGGGTGGTGATGGACGGAGCATCTGAACCAATCAAACACTCACACCCAGTCAAAAGATATTGGCTTGATCCATCACCGTTCTTTAGCCCACTCTGCCACCCCAGTTCAGACATGGCTATATGCAAATCAGTCTGACCCTGTGCCTCAAGGGAACAGTCCAGCCCGAACTGCCAAGCCATGCCTTCCCTGGACCGGAAACAAGCTTCCGAGGACCGGTTTCTGGCATTCCAGCCGTCCACAGCCCGGCTTCCTTGAATCCAGTTGCAAAGTGAGCAAGGGACTCACGTCTGAGCATACCCTGCCACACTTATGGCGGCCAAAGCAGTACAAAAGGGGGTGGTGATGGACGGAGCATCTGAACCAATCAAACCCTCACACCCAGTCAAAAGATCTGGGTTTTGTCCATCACCGTTCTTTAGCCCACTCTGCCACCCCAGTTCAGACATGGCTATATGCAAATCAGTCTGACCCTGTGCCTCATGGGAACAGTTCAGCCCGAACTGCCAAGCCATGCCTTCCCTGGACTGGAAACCAGCTTCCGAGGACCGGTTTCTGGCATTCTAGCCGTCCCCAGCCCTGCTTGCTTGAATCCAGTGGCAAAGTGAGCAAGGGACTCACGTTTGAGCATACCCTGCCACACTTATGGCGGCCAAAGCGGTACAAAAGGGGGTGGTGATGGACGGAGCATCTGAACCAATCAAACATTCACACCCAGTCAAAAGATCTGGGTATGATCCATCACCGTTCTTTAGCCCACTCTGCCACCCCAGTTCAGACATGGCTATATGCAAATCAGTCTGACCCTGTGCCTCATGGGAACAGACCAGCCCGAACTGCCAAGCCATGCCTTCCCTGGACCTGAAACAAGCTTCCGAGGACCGATTTCTGGCATTCTAGCCGTCCCCAGCCCGGCTTGCTTGAATCCAGTGGCAAAGTGAGCAAGGGACTCACGTCTGAGCATACCCTGCCACACTTATGGCGGCCAAAGCGGTTCAAAAGGCAGTGGTGATGGACGGAGCATCTGAACCAATCAAACACTCACACCCAGTCAAAAGATCTGGGTTTGATCTATCACCGTTCTTTAGCCCACTCTGCCACCCCAGTTCAGACATGGTTATATGCAAATCAGTCTGATCCTGTGCCTCATGGGAACAGTCCAGCCCGAACTGCCAAGCCATGCCTTCCCTGGACCGAAAACAAGCTTCCGAGGACCAGATTCTGGCATTCCAGCCGTCCCCAGCCCGGCTTGCTTGAATCCAGTGGTAAAGTGAGCAAGGGACTCATGTCTGAGCATACCCTGCCACACTTCTGACGGCCAAAGCGGTACAAAAGGGGGTGGTGATGGACGGAGCATCTGAACCAATCAAACAATCACACCCAGTCAAAAGATCTGGGTTTGATCCATCACCGTTCTTTAGCCCACTCTGCCACCCCAGTTCAGACATGGCTATATGCAAATCAGTCTGACCCTGTGCCTCATGGAAACAGCCCAGCCCGAACTGCCAAGCCATGCCTTCCCTGGACCGGAAACAAGCTTCCGAGGACCGGTTTCTGGCATTCCAGCCGTCCCCAGCCCGGCTTGCTTGAATCCAGTGGCAAAGTGAGCAAGGGACTCACGTCTGAGCATACCCTGCCACACTTATGGTGGCCAAAGCGGTACAAAAGGGGGTGGTGATGGACGGAGCATCTGAACCAATCAAACACTCACCCCCAGTCAAAAGATCTGGGTTTGATCCATCACCGTTCTTTAGCCCACTCTGCCACCCCAGTTCAGACATGGCTATATGCAAATGAGTCTGACCCTGTGCCTCATGGGAACAGTCCAGCCCGAACTGCCAAGCCATGCCTTCCCTGGACCGGAAACAAGCTTCCGAGGATCGGTTTCTGGCATTCCAGCCGTCTCCAGCCCGGCTTGCTTGAATCCAGTGGCAAAGTGAGCAAGGGACTCACGTCTGAGCATACCCTGCCACACTTATGGCGGCCAAACCGGTACAAAAGGGGGTGGTGATGGACGGAGCATCTGAATCAATCAAACAGTCACCCCCAGTCAAAAGATCTGGGTTTGATCCATCACCGTTCTTTAGCCCACTCTGCCACCCCAGTTCAGACATGGCTATATGCAAATCAGTCTGACCCTGTGCCTCATGGGAACAGTCCAGCCCGAACTGCCAAGCCATGCCTTCCCTTTACCGGAAACAAGCTTCCGAGGACCGGTTTCTGGCATTCCAGCCGTCCCCAGCCCGGCTTGCTTGAATCCAGTGGCAAAGTGAGCAAGGGACTCACGTCTGAGCATACCCTGCCACACTAATGGCGGCCAAAGCAGTACAAAAGGGGGTGGTGATGGACGGAGCATCTGAACCAATCAAACACTCACGCCCAGTCAAAAGATCTGGGTTTGATCCATCACCGTTCTTTAGCCCACTCTGCCACCCCAGTTCAGACATGGCTATATGCAAATCAGTCTGACCCTGTGCCTCATGGGAACAGTCCAGCCCGAACTGCCAAGCCATGCCTTCTCTGGACCGGAAACAAGCTTCCGAGGACCGGTTTCTGGCATTCCAGCCGTCCCCAGCCCGGCTTGCTTGAATCCAGTGGCAAAGTGAGCAAGGGATTCACGTCTGAGCATACCCTGCCACTCTTATGGTGGCCAAAGCGGTACAAAAGGGGGTGGTGATGGACGGAGCATCTGAACCAATCAAACACTCACACCCAGTCAAAAGATCTGGGTTTTATCCATCACCGTTCTTTAGTCCACTCTGCCACCCCAGTTCAGACATGGCTATATGCAAATCAGTCTGACCCTGTGCCTCATGGGAACAGTCCAGCCCGAACTGCCAAGCCATGCCTACCCTGTACCGGAAACAAGCTTCTGAGGACCGGTTTCTGGCATTCCAGCCGTCCCCAGCCCGGCTTGCTTGAATCCAGTGGCAAAGTGAGCAAGGGACACATGTCTGAGCATACCCTGCCACACTTATGGCGGCCAAAGCGGTACAAAAGGGGGTGGTGATGGACGGAGCATCTGAACCAATCAAACACTCACACCCAGTCAAAAGATCTGGGTTTTATCCATCACCGTTCTTTAGTCCACTCTGCCACCCCAGTTCAGACATGGCTATATGCAAATCAGTCTGACCCTGTGCCTCATGGGAACAGTCCAGCCCGAACTGCCAAGCCATGCCTACCCTGTACCGGAAACAAGCTTCTGAGGACCGGTTTCTGGCATTCCAGCCGTCCCCAGCCCGGCTTGCTTGAATCCAGTGGCAAAGTGAGCAAGGGACTCATGTCTGAGCATACCCTGCCACACTTATGGCGGCCAAAGCGGTACAAAAGGGGGTGGTGATGGACGTAGCATCTGAACCAATCAAACACTCACACCCAGTAAAAAGATCTGAGTTTGATCCATCACCGTTCTTTAGCCCACTCTGCCACCCCAGTTCAGACATGGCTATATGCAAATCAGTCTGACCCTGTGCCTCATGGGAACAGTCCAGCCCGAACTGCCAAGCCATGCCTTCCCTGGACCGGAAACAAGTTTCCGAGGACCGGTTTCTGGCATTCCAGCCAGCCCCAGCCCGGCTTGCTTGAATCCAGTGGCAAAGTGAGCAAGGGACTCATGTCTGAGCATACCATGCCACACTTATGGCGGCCAAAGCGGTACAAAAGGGGGTGGTGATGGACGGAGCATCTGAACCAATCAAACACTCACACCCAGTCAAAAGATCTGGGTTTGATCCATCACCGTTCTTTAGCCCACTCTGCCACCCCAGTTCAGACATGGCTATATGCAAATCAGTCTGACCCTGTGCCTCATGGGAACAGTCCAGCCCGAACTGCCAATCCATGCCTTCCCTGGACCGGAAACAAGCTTCCGAGGACCGGTTTCTGGCATTCCAGCTGTCCCCAGCCCGGCTTGCTTGAATCCAGTGGAAAAGTGAGCAAGGGACTCACGTCTGAGCATACCCTGCCACACTTATGGCGGCCAAAGCGGTACAAAAGGGGGTGGTGATGGACAGAGCATCTGAACCAATCAAACACTCACACCCAGTCAAAAGATCTGGGTTTGATCCATCGCCGTTCTTTAGCCCACTCTGCCACCCCCGTTCAGACATGGCTATATGCAAATCAGTCTGACCCTGTGCCTCATGGGAACAGTCCAGCCCGAACTGCCAATCCATGCCTTCCCTGGACCGGAAACAAGCTTCCGAGGACCGGTTTCCAGCATTCCAGCCGTCCCCAGCCCGGCTTGCTTGAATCCAGTGGCAAAGTGAGCAAGGGACTCACGTCTGAGCATACCCTGCCACACTTATGGCGGCCAAAGCGGTACAACAGGGGGTGGTGATGGACCGAGCATCTGAACCAATCAAACACCCACACCCAGTCAAAAGATCTGGGTTTGATCTATTGCCATTCTTTAGCCCACTCTGCCACCCCAGTTCAGACATGGCTATATGCAAATCAGTCTGACCCTGTGCCTCATGGGAACAGTCCAGCCCGAACTGCCAAGCCATGCCTACCCTGGACCGGAAACAAGCTTCTGAGGACCGGTTTCTGGCATTCCAGCCGTCCCCAGCCCGGCTTGCTTGAATCCAGTGGCAAAGTGAGCAAGGGACTCACGTCTGAGCATACCCTGCCACACTTATGGCGGCCAAAGCGGTGCAAAAGGGGGTGGTGATGGACGGAGCATCTGAACAAATCAAACACTCACACCCAGTCAAAAGATCTGGGTTTGATCCATCACTGTTCTTTAGCCCACTCTGCCACCCCAGTTCAGACATGGATATATGCAAATCAGTCTGACCCTGTGCCTCATGGGAACAGTCCGGCCCGAACTGCCAAGCCATGCCTTCCCTGGACCCGAAACAAGCTTCCGAGGACCGGTTTCTGGCATTCCAGCCGTCCCCAGCCCGGCCTGCTTGAATCCAGTGGCAAAGTGAGCAAGGTACTCACGTTTGAGCATACCCTGCCACACTTTTGGCGGCCAAAGCGTTACAAAAGGGGGTGGTGATAGACGGAGCATCTGAGCCAATCAAACACTCACACCCAGTCAAAAGATCTGGGTTTGATCCATCACCGTTCTTTAGCCCACTCTGCCACCCCAGTTCAGACATGGCTATATGCAAATCAGTCTGACCCTGTGCCTCATGTGAACAGTCCAGCCCGAACTGCCAAGCCATGCCTTCCCTGGACCGTAAACAAGCTTCCGAGGACCGGTTTCTGGCATTCCAGCCGTCCCCAGCCCGGCTTGCTTGAATCCAGTGGCAAAGTGAGCAAGGGACTCACGTCTGAGCATACCCTGCCACACTTATGGCTGCCAAAGCGGTACAAAAGGGGGTGGTGATGGACAGAGCATCTGAACCAATCAAACACTCACACCCAGTCAAAAGATCTGGGTTTGATCCATCGCCGTTCTTTAGCCCAATTTGCCACACCCGTTCAGACATGGCTATATGCAAATCAGTCGGACCCTGTGCCTCATGGGAACTGTCCAGCACGATCTGCCAAGCCATGCCTTCCCTGGACCGTAAACAAGCTTCCGAGGACCGGTTTCCGGCATTCCAGCCGTCTCCAGCCCGGCTTGCTTGAATCCAGTGGCATAGTGAGCAAGGGACTCACGTCTGAGCATACCCAGCCACACTTATGGCGGCCAAAACAGTACAAAAGGGGGTGGTGATTGACGGAGCATCTGAACCAATCAAACACTCACACCCAGTCAAAAGATCTGGGTTTGATCCATCACCGTTCTTTAGCCCACTCTGCCACCCCAGTTCAGACATGGCTATATGCAAATCAGTCTGACCCTGTGCCTCATGGGAACAGTCCAGCCCGAACTGCAAAGCCATGCTTACCCTGGACCGGAAACAAGCTTCCGAGGACCGGTTTCTGGCATTCCAGCCGTCCCCAGCCCGGCTTGCTTGAATCCAGTGGCAAAGTGAGCAAGGGACTCATGTCTGAGCATACCATGCCACACTTATGGCGGCCAAAGCGGTACAAAAGGGGGTGGTGATGGACGTAGCATCTGAACCAATCAAACACTCACACCCAGTAAAAAGATCTGAGTTTGATCCATCACCGTTCTTTAGCCCACTCTGCCACCCCAGTTCAGACATGGCTATATGCAAATCAGTCTGACCCTGGGCCTCATGGGAACAGTCCAGCCCGAACTGCCAATCCATGCCTTCCCTGGACCGGAAACAAGCTTCCGAGGACCGGTTTCTGGCATTCAAGCCGTCCCCAGCCTCTTGCTTGAATCCAGTGGCAAAGTGAGCAAGGGACTCACGTCTGAGCATACCCTGCCACACTTATGGCGGCCAAAGCGGTACAACAGGGGGTGGTGATGGACGGAGCATCTGAACCAATCAAACACTCACACCCAGTCAAAAGATCTGGGTTTGATCCATCACCGTTCTTTAGCCCACTCTGCCACCCCAGTTCAGACATGGCTATATGCAAATCAGTCTGACCCTGTGCCTCATGGGAACAGTCCAGCCCGAACTGCCAAGCCATGCCTTCCCTGGACCGGAAACAAGTTTCCGAGGACCGGTTTCTGGCATTCCAGCCGTCCCCAGCACGGCTTGCTTGAATCCAGTGGCAAAGTGAGCAAGGGACTCATGTCTGAGCATACCATGCCACACTTATGGCGGCCAAAGTGGTACAAAAGGGGGTGGTGATGGACGGAGCATCTGAACCAATCAAACACTCACACCCAGTCAAAAGATCTGGGTTTGATCCATCACCGTTCTTTAGCCCACTCTGCCACCCCAGTTCAGACATGGCTATATGCAAATCAGTCTGACCCTGTGCCTCATGGGAACAGTCCAGCCCTAACTGCCAATCCATGCCTTCCCTGGACCGGAAACAAGCTTCCGAGGACCGGTTTCCGGCATTCCAGCCGTCCCCAGCCCGGCTTGCTTGAATCCAGTGGCAAAGTGAGCAAGGGACTCACGTCTGAGCATACCCTGCCACACTTATGGCGGCCAAAGCGGTACAAAAGGGGGTGGTGATGGACGGAGCATCTGAACCAATCAAACACTCACACCCAGTCAAAAGATCTGGGTTTCATCCATCACTGTTCTTTAGCCCACTCTGCCACCCCAGTTCAGACATGGCTATATGCAAATCAGTCTGACCCTGTGCCTCATGGGAACAGTCCGGCCCGAACTGCCAAGCCATGCCTTCCCTGGACCGGAAACAAGCTTCAGAGGACCGGTTTCTGGCATTCCAGCTGTCCCCAGCCCAGCTTGCTTGAATCCAGTGGCAAAGTGAGCAAGGGACTCACGTCTGAGCATACCCTGCCACACTTATGGCGGCCATAGCGGTACAAAAGGGGGTGGTGATGGACGGAGCATCTGAACCAATCAAACACTCACACCCAGTCAAAAGATCTGGGTTTGATCCATCACCGTTCTTTAGCCCACTCTGCCACCCCAGTTCAGACATGGCTATATGCAAATCAGTCTGACCCTGTGCCTCATGGGAACAGTCCGGCCCGAACTGCCAAGCCATGCCTTCCCTGGACCGGAAACAAGCTTCCGAGGACCGGTTTCTGGCATTCCAGCCGTCCCCAGCCCGGCTTGCTTGAATCCAGTGGCAAAGTGAGCAAGGGACTCAAGTCTGAGCATACCCTGCCACACTTATGGTGGCCAAAGCGTTACAAAAGGGGGTGGTGATGGACGGAGCATCTGAACCAATAAAACACTCACACCAAGTCAAAAGATCTGGGTTTGATCCATCACCGTTCTTTAGCCCACTCTGCCACCCCAGTTCAGACATGGCTATATGCAAATCAGTCTGACCCTGTGCCTCATGTGAACAGTCCAGCTCGAACTGCCAAGCAATGCCTTCCCTGGACCGGAAACAAGCTTCCGAGGACCGGTTTCTAGCATTCCAGCCATCCCCAACCCGTCTTGCTTGAATCCAGTGGCAAAGTGAGCAAGGGACTCACGTCTGAGCATACCCTGCCACACTTATGGCGGCCAAAGCGGTACAAAAGGGGGTGGTGATGGACAGAGCATCTGAACCAATCAAACACTCACACCCAGTCAAAAGATCTGGGTTTGATCCATCGCCGTTCTTTAGCCCACTCTGCCACCCCCGTTCAGACATGGCTATATGCAAATCAGTCTGACCCTGTGCCTCATGGGAACAGTCCAGCCCGAACTGCCAAGCCATGCCTTCCCTGGACCGGAAACAAGCTTCCGAGGACCGGTTTCTGGCATTCCAGCCGTCACCATCCCGGCTTGCTTGAATCCAGTGGCAAAGTGAGCAAGGGACTCACGTCTGAGCATACCCAGCCACACTTATGGCGGCCGAAACAGTACAAAAGGGGGTGGTAATGGACGGAGCATCTGAACCAATCAAACACTCACACCCAGTCAAAAGATCTGGGTTTGATCCATCACCGTTCTTTAGCCCACTCTGCCACCCCAGTTCAGACATGGCTATATGCAAATCAGTCTGACCCTGTGCCTCATGGGAACAGTCCAGCCCGAACTGCAAAGCCATGCTTACCCTGGACCGGAAACAAGCTTCCGAGGACCGGTTTCTGGCATTCCAGCCGTCCCCAGCCCGGCTTGCTTGAATCCAGTGGCAAAGTGAGCAAGGGACTCATGTCTGAGCATACCCTGCCACACTTATGGCGGCCAAGGCGGTACAAAAGGGGGTGGTGATGGACGGAGCATCTGAACCAATCAAACACTCACACCCAGTCAAAAGATCTGAGTTTGATCCATCACCGTTCTTTAGCCCATTCTGCCACCCCAGTTCAGACATGGCTATATGCAAATCAGTCTGACCCTGTGCCTCATGGGAACAGTCCAGCCCGAACTGCCAATCCATGCCTTCCCTGGACCGGAAACAAGCTTCCGAGGACCGTTTTCTGGCATTCCAGCCGTCCCCAGCCCGGCTTGCTTGAATCCAGTGGCAAAGTGAGCAAGGGACTCACGTCTGAGCATACCCTGCCACACTTATGGCGGCCAAAGCGGTACAACAGGGGGTGGTGATGGATGGAGCATCTGAACCAACCAAACACTCACACCCAGTCAAAAGATCTGGGTTTGATCCATCACCGTTCTTTAGGCCACTCTGCCACCCCAGTTCAGACATGGCTATATGCAAATCAGTCTGACCCTGTGCCTCATGGGAACAGTCCAGGTCGAACTGCCAAGCCATGCCTTCCCTGGACTGGAAAAAAGCTTCCGAGGACCGGTTTCTGGCATTCCTGCCTTCCCCAGCCGGCTTGCTTGAATCCAGTGGCAAAGTGAGCAAGGGACTCACGTCTGAGCATACCCTGCCACACTTATGGCGGCCAAAGCGGTACAAAAGGGGCTGGTGATGGACGGAGCATCTGAACCAATCACACACTCAAACCCAGTCAAAAGATCTGGGTTTGATCCATCACCGTTCTTTAGCCCACTCTGCCACCCCAGTTCAGACATGGCTATATGCAAATCAGTCTGACCCTGTGCCTCATGGGAAGAGTCCAGCCTGAACTGCCAAGCCATGCCTTCCCTGGACCGGAAACAAGCTTCCAAGGACCGGTTTCTGGCATTCCAGCCGTCTCCAGCCTGGCTTGCTTGAATCCAGTGGCAAAGTGAGCAAGGGACTCACGTCTGAGCATACCCAGCCACACTTATGGCGGCCAAAGTGGTACAAAAGGGGGTGGTGATGGACGGAGCATCTGAACCAATCAAACACTCACACCCAGTCAAAAGATCTGGGTTTGATCCATCACCGTTCTTTAGCCCACTCTGCCACCCCAGTTCAGACATGGCTATATGCAAATCAGTCTGACCCTGTGCCTCATGGGAACAGTCCGGCCCGAACTGCCAAGCCATGCCTTCCCTGGACCAGAAACAAGCTTCCGAGGACCGGTTTCTGGCATTCCTGCCGTCCCCAGCCCGGCTTGCTTGAATCCAGTGGCAAAGTGAGCAAGGGACCCACATCTGAGCATACCCTGCCACACTTATGGCGGCCAAAGCAGTACAAAAGTGGGTGGTGATGGACGGAGCATCTGAACCAATCAAACACTTACACCCAGTCAAAAAATCTGGGTCTGATCCATCACCAGTCTTTAGCCCACTCTGCCACCCCTGTTCAGACATGGCTATATGCAAATCAGTCTGACCCTGTGCCTCATGGGAACAGTCCAGCCCGAACTGCCAAGCCTTGCCTTCCCTGGACCGGAAACAAGCTTCCGAGGACCGGTTTCTGGCATTCCAGCCGTCCCCAGCCCGGCTTGCTTGAATCCAGTGGCAAAGTGAGCAAGGGACTCACGTCTGAGCATACCCTGCCACACTTATTGCGGCCATAGCGGTACAAAAGGGGGTGGTGATGGACGGAGCATCTGAACCAATCAAACACTCACACCCAGTCAAAAGATCTGGGTTTGATCCATCACCGTTCTTTAGCCCACTCTGCCACCCCAGTTCAGACATGGCTATATGCAAATCAGTCTGACCCTGTGCCTCATGGGAACAGTCCGGCCCGAACTGCCAAGCCATGCCTTCCCTGGACCGGAAACAAGCTTCCGAGGACCGGTTTCTGGCATTCCAGCCGTCCCCAGCCCGGCTTGCTTGAATCCAGTGGCAAAGTGAGCAAGGGACTCAAGTCTGAGCATACCCTGCCACACTTATGGTGGCCAAAGCGTTACAAAAGGGGGTGGTGATGGACAGAGCATCTGAACCAATAAAACACTCACACCAAGTCAAAAGATCTGGGTTTGATCCATCACCGTTCTTTAGCCCACTCTGCCACCCCAGTTCAGACATGGCTATATGCAAATCAGTCTGACCCTGTGCCTCATGTGAACAGTCCAGCTCGAACTGCCAAGCCATGCCTTCCCTGGACCGGAAACAAGCTTCCGAGGACCGGTTTCTAGCATTCCAGCCGTCCCCAACCCGTCTTGCTTGAATCCAGTGGCAAAGTGAGCAAGGGACTCACGTCTGAGCATACCCTGCCACACTTATGGCGGCCAAAGCGGTACAAAAGGGGGTGGTGATGGACAGAGCATCTGAACCAATCAAACACTCACACCCAGTCAAAAGATCTGGGTTTGATCCATCGCCGTTCTTTAGCCCACTCTGCCACCCCCGTTCAGACATGGCTATATGCAAATCAGTCTGACCCTGTGCCTCATGGGAACAGTCCAGCCCGAACTGCCAAGCCATGCCTTCCCTGGACCGGAAACAAGCTTCCGAGGACCGGTTTCTGGCATTCCAGCCGTCCCCATCCCGGCTTGCTTGAATCCAGTGGCAAAGTGAGCAAGGGACTCACGTCTGAGCATACCCAGCCACACTTATGGCGGCGAAACAGTACAAAAGGGGGTGGTAATGGACGGAGCATCTGAACCAATCAAACACTCACACCCAGTCAAAAGATCTGGGTTTGATCCATCACCGTTCTTTAGCCCACTCTGCCACCCCAGTTCAGACATGGCTATATGCAAATCAGTCTGACCCTGTGCCTCATGGGAACAGTCCAGCCCGAACTGCAAAGCCATGCTTACCCTGGACCGGAAACAAGCTTCCGAGGACCGGTTTCTGGCATTCCAGCCGTCCCCAGCCCGGCTTGCTTGAATCCAGTGGCAAAGTGAGCAAGGGACTCATGTCTGAGCATACCCTGCCACACTTATGGCGGCCAAGGCGGTACAAAAGGGGGTGGTGATGGACGGAGCATCTGAACCAATCAAACACTCACACCCAGTCAAAAGATCTGAGTTTGATCCATCACCGTTCTTTAGCCCACTCTGCCACCCCAGTTCAGACATGGCTATATGCAAATCAGTCTGACCCTGTGCCTCATGGGAACAGTCCAGCCTGAACTGCCAATCCATGCCTTCCCTGGACCGGAAACAAGCTTCCGAGGACCGGTTTCTGGCATTCCAGCCGTCCCCAGCCCGGCTTGCTTGAATCCAGTGGCAAAGTGAGCAAGGGACTCATGTCTGAGCATACCCTGCCACACTTATGGCGGCCAAAGCGGTACAACAGGGGGTGGTGATGGATGGAGCATCTGAACCAACCAAACACTCACACCCAGTCAAAAGATCTGGGTTTGATCCATCACCGTTCTTTAGCCCACTCTGCCACCCCAGTTCAGACATGGCTATATGCAAATCAGTCTGACCCTGTGCCTCATGGAACAGTCCAGGTCGAACTGCCAAGCCATGCCTTCCCTGGACTGGAAAAAAGCTTCCGAGGACCGGTTTCTGGCATTCCTGCCTTCCCCAGCCGGCTTGCTTGAATCCAGTGGCAAAGTGAGCAAGGGACTCACGTCTGAGCATACCCTGCCACACTTATGGCGGCCAAAGCGGTACAAAATGGGCTGGTGATGGACGGAGCATCTGAACCAATCAAACACTCAAACCCAGTCAAAAGATCTGGGTTTGATCCATCACCGTTCTTTAGCCCACTCTGCCACCCCAGTTCAGACATGGCTATATGCAAATCAGTCTGACCCTGTGCCTCATGGGAAGAGTCCAGCCTGAACTGCCAAGCCATGCCTTCCCTGGACCGGAAACAAGCTTCCAAGGACCGGTTTCTGGCATTCCAGCCGTCTCCAGCCTGTCTTGCTTGAATCCAGTGGCAAAGTGAGCAAGGGACTCACGTCTGAGCATACCCAGCCACACTTATGGCGGCCAAAGCGGTACAAAAGGGGGTGGTGATGGACGGAGCATCTGAACCAATCAAACACTCACACCCAGTCAAAAGATCTGGGTTTGATCCATCACCGTTCTTTAGCCCACTCTGCCACCCCAGTTCAGACATGGCTATATGCAAATCAGTCTGACCCTGTGCCTCATGGGAACAGTCCAGCCCGAACTGCCAAGCCATGCCTTCCCTGGACCGGAAACAAGCTTCCGAGGACCGGTTTCTGGCATTCCTACCGTCCCCAGCCCGGCTTGCTTGAATCCAGTGGCAAAGTGAGCAAGGGACTCACATCTGAGCATACCCTGCCACACTTATGGCGGCCAAAGCAGTACAAAAGGGGGTGGTGATGGACGGAGCATCTGAACCAATCAAACACTCACACCCAGTCAAAAGATCTGGGTTTGATCCATCACCGTTCTTTAGCCCACTCTGCCACCCCAGTTCAGACATGGCTATATGCAAATCAGTCTGACCCTGTGCCTCATGGGAACAGTCCAGCCCGAACTGCCAAGGCATGCCTTCCCTGGACCGGAAACAAGCTTCCGAGGACCGGTTTCTGGCATTCCAGCCGTCCCCAGCCCGGCTTGCTTGAATCCAGTGGCAAAGTGAGCAAGGGACTCACGTCTGAGCATACCCTGCCACACTTATGGCGGCCAAAGCGGTACAAAAGGGGGTGGTGATGGACGGAGCATCTGAACCAATCAAACACTCACACCCAGTCAAAAAATCTGGGTCTGATCCATCACCAGTCTTTAGCCCACTCTGCCACCCCTGTTCAGACATGGCTATATGCAAATCAGTCTGACCCTGTGCCTCATGGGAACAGTCCAGCCCGAACTGCCAAGCCTTGCCTTCCCTGGACCGGAAACAAGCTTCCGAGGACCGGTTTCTGGCATTCCAGCCGTCCCTAGCCCGGCTTGCTTGAATCCAGTGGCAAAGTGAGCAAGGGACTCACGTCTGAGCATACCCTGCCACACTTATGGCGGCCAAAGCAGTACAAAAGCGGGTGGTGATGGACGGAGCATCTGAACCAATCAAACACTCACACCCAGTCAAAAGATCTGGGTTTGATCCATCACCGTTCTTTAGCCCACTCTGCCACCCCAGTTCAGACATGGCTATATGCAAATCAGTCTGACCCTGTGCCTCATGGGAACAGTTCAGCCCGAACTGCCAAGCCATGCCTTCCCTGGACCGGAAACATGCTTCCGAGGACCGGTTTCTGGCATTCCAGCCGTCCCCAGCCCGGCTTGCTTGAATCCAGTGGCAAAGTGAGCAAGGGACTCACGTCTGAGCATACCCTGCCACACTTATGGCGGCCAAAGCGGTACAAAAGGGGGTGGTGATGGACGGAGCATCTGAACCAATCAAACACTCACACCCAGTCAAAAGATCTGGGTTTGATCCATCACCGTTCTTTAGCACACTCTGCCACCCCAGTTCAGACATGGCTATATGCAAATCAGTCTGACCCTGTGCCTCATGGGAACAGTCCAGCCCGAGCTGCCAAGCAATGCCTTCCATGGACCGGAAACAAGCTTCCGAGGACCGGTTTCTGGCATTCCAGCCGTCCCCAGCCCGGCTTGCTTGAATCCAGTGGCAAAGTGAGCAAGGGACTCACGTCTGAGCATACCCTGCCACACTTATGGCGACCAAAGCAGTACAAAAGGGAGTGGTGATGGACGGAGCATCTGAACCAATCAAACACTCACACCCAGTCAAAAGATCTGGGTATGATCCATAACCGTTCTTTAGCCCATTCTGCCACCCCAGTTCAGACATGGCTATATGCAAATCAGTCTGACCCTCTGCCTCATGGGAACAGTTCAGCCCGAACTGCCAAGCCATGCCTTCCCTGGACTGGAAACATGCTTCCGAGGACCGGTTTCTGGCATTCCAGCCAACCCCAGCCCGGCTTGCTTGAATCCAGTGGCAAAGTGAGCAAGGGACTCATGTCTGAGCATACCCTGCCACACTTATGGCTGCCAAAGCGGTACAAAAGTGGGTGGTGATGGATGGAGCATCTGAACCAATTAAACACTCACACCCAGTCAATAGATCTGGGTTTGATCCATCACCGTTCTTTAGCCCACTCTGCCACCCCAGTTCAGACATGGCTATATGCAAATCAGTCTGATCCTGTGCCTCATGGGAACAGTCCAGCACGAACTGCCAAGCCATACCTTCCCTGGACCGGAAACAAGCTTCCGAGGACCAGATTCTGGCATTCCAGCCGTCCCCAGCCCGGCTTGCTTGAATCCAGTGGTAAAGTGAGCAAGGGACTCACGTCTGAGCATACCCTGCCACACTTCTGACGGCCAAAGCGTTACAAAAGGGGGTGGTGATGGACGGAGCATCTGAACCAATCAAACACTCACACCCAGTCAAAAGATCTGGGTTTGATCCATCACCGTTCTTTAGCCCACTCTGCCACCCCAGTTCAGACATGGCTATATGCAAATCAGTCTGACCCTGTGCCTCATGGGAACAGTCCAGTCCGAACTGCCAAGCCATGCCTTCCCTGGACTGGAAAAAAGCTTCCGAGGACCGGTTTCTGGCATTCCTGCCTTCCCCAGCCGGCTTGCTTGAATCCAGTGGCAAAGTGAGCAAGGGACTCACGTCTGAGCATACCCTGCCACACTTATGGCGGCCAAAGCGGTACAAAAGGGGCTGGTGATGGACGGAGCATCTGAACCAATCACACACTCAAACCCAGTCAAAAGATCTGGGTTTGATCCATCACCGTTCTTTAGCCCACTCTGCCACCCCAGTTCAGACATGGCTATATGCAAATCAGTCTGACCCTGTGCCTCATGGGAAGAGTCCAGCCTGAACTGCCAAGCCATGCCTTCCCTGGACCGGAAACAAGCTTCCAAGGACCGGTTTCTGGCATTCCAGCCGTCTCCAGCCTGGCTTGCTTGAATCCAGTGGCAAAGTGAGCAAGGGACTCACGTCTGAGCATACCCAGCCACACTTATGGCGGCCAAAGCGGTACAAAAGGGGGTGGTGATGGACGGAGCATCTGAACCAATCAAACACTCACACCCAGTCAAAAGATCTGGGTTTGATCCATCACCGTTCTTTAGCCCACTCTGCCACCCCAGTTCAGACATGGCTATATGCAAATCAGTCTGACCCTGTGCCTCATGGGAACAGTCCGGCCCGAACTGCCAAGCCATGCCTTCCCTGGACCGGAAACAAGCTTCCGAGGACCGGTTTCTGGCATTCCTGCCGTCCCCAGCCCGGCTTGCTTGAATCCAGTGGCAAAGTGAGCAAGGGACCCACATCTGAGCATACCCTGCCACACTTATGGCGGCCAAAGCAGTACAAAAGTGGGTGGTGATGGACGGAGCATCTGAACCAATCAAACACTCACACCCAGTCAAAAAATCTGGGTCTGATCCATCACCAGTCTTTAGCCCACTCTGCCACCCCTGTTCAGACATGGCTGTATGCAAATCAGTCTGACCCTGTGCCTCATGGGAACAGTCCAGCCCGAACTGCCAAGCCTTGCCTTCCCTGGACCGGAAACAAGCTTCCGAGGACCGGTTTCTGGCATTCCAGCCGTCCCCAGCCCGGCTTGCTTGAATCCAGTGGCAAAGTGAGCAAGGGACTCACGTCTGAGCATACCCTGCCACACTTATGGCGGCCATAGCGGTACAAAAGGGGGTGGTGATGGACGGAGCATCTGAACCAATCAAACACTCACACCCAGTCAAAAGATCTGGGTTTGATCCATCACCGTTCTTTAGCCCACTCTGCCACCCCAGTTCAGACATGGCTATATGCAAATCAGTCTGACCCTGTGCCTCATGGGAACAGTCCGGCCCGAACTGCCAAGCCATGCCTTCCCTGGACCGGAAACAAGCTTCCGAGGACCGGTTTCTGGCATTCCAGCCGTCCCCAGCCCGGCTTGCTTGAATCCAGTGGCAAAGTGAGCAAGGGACTCAAGTCTGAGCATACCCTGCCACACTTATGGTGGCCAAAGCGTTACAAAAGGGGGTGGTGATGGACGGAGCATCTGAACCAATAAAACACTCACACCAAGTCAAAAGATCTGGGTTTGATCCATCACCGTTCTTTAGCCCACTCTGCCACCCCAGTTCAGACATGGCTATATGCAAATCAGTCTGACCCTGTGCCTCATGTGAACAGTCCAGCTCGAACTGCCAAGCCATGCCTTCCCTGGACCGGAAACAAGCTTCCGAGGACCGGTTTCTAGCATTCCAGCCGTCCCCAACCCGTCTTGCTTGAATCCAGTGGCAAAGTGAGCAAGGGACTCACGTCTGAGCATACCCTGCCACACTTATGGCGGCCAAAGCGGTACAAAAGGGGGTGGTGATGGACAGAGCATGTGAACCAATCAAACACTCACACCCAGTCAAAAGATCTGGGTTTGATCCATCGCCGTTCTTTAGCCCACTCTGCCACCCCCGTTCAGACATGGCTATATGCAAATCAGTCTGACCCTGTGCCTCATGGGAACAGTCCAGCCCGAACTGCCAAGCCATGCCTTCCCTGGACCGGAAACAAGCTTCCGAGGACCGGTTTCTGGCATTCCAGCCGTCCCCATCCCGGCTTGCTTGAATCCAGTGGCAAAGTGAGCAAGGGACTCACGTCTGAGCATACCCAGCCACACTTATGGCGGCCGAAACAGTACAAAAGGGGGTGGTAATGGACGGAGCATCTGAACCAATCAAACACTCACACCCAGTCAAAAGATCTGGGTTTGATCCATCACCGTTCTTTAGCCCACTCTGCCACCCCAGTTCAGACATGGCTATATGCAAATCAGTCTGACCCTGTGCCTCATGGGAACAGTCCAGCCCGAACTGCAAAGCCATGCTTACCCTGGACCGGAAACAAGCTTCCGAGGACCGGTTTCTGGCATTCCAGCCGTCCCCAGCCCGGCTTGCTTGAATCCAGTGGCAAAGTGAGCAAGGGACTCATGTCTGAGCATACCCTGCCACACTTATGGCGGCCAAGGCGGTACAAAAGGGGGTGGTGATGGACGGAGCATCTGAACCAATCAAACACTCACACCCAGTCAAAAGATCTGAGTTTGATCCATCACCGTTCTTTAGCCCACTCTGCCACCCCAGTTCAGACATGGCTATATGCAAATCAGTCTGACCCTGTGCCTCATGGGAACAGTCCAGCCCGAACTGCCAAGCCATGCCTACCCTGTACCGGAAACAAGCTTCTGAGGACCGGTTTCTGGCATTCCAGCCGTCCCCAGCCCGGCTTGCTTGAATCCAGTGGCAAAGTGAGCAAGGGACTCATGTCTGAGCATACCCTGCCACACTTATGGCGGCCAAAGCGGTACAAAAGGGGGTGGTGATGGACGGAGCATCTGAACCAATCAAACACTCACACCCAGTCAAAAGATCTGAGTTTGATCCATCACCGTTCTTTAGCCCACTCTGCCACCCCAGTTCAGACATGGCTATATGCAAATCAGTCTGACCCTGTGCCTCATGGGACCAGTCCAGCCTGAACTGCCAATCCATGCCTTCCCTGGACCGGAAACAAGCTTCCGAGGACCGGTTTCTGGCATTCCAGCCGTCCCCAGCCCGGCTTGCTTGAATCCAGTGGCAAAGTGAGCAAGGGACTCATGTCTGAGCATACCCTGCCACACTTATGGCGGCCAAAGCGGTACAACAGGGGGTGGTGATGGATGGAGCATCTGAACCAACCAAACACTCACACCCAGTCAAAAGATCTGGGTTTGATCCATCACCGTTCTTTAGCCCACTCTGCCACCCCAGTTCAGACATGGCTATATGCAAATCAGTCTGACCCTGTGCCTCATGGAACAGTCCAGGTCGAACTGCCAAGCCATGCCTTCCCTGGACTGGAAAAAAGCTTCCGAGGACCGGTTTCTGGCATTCCTGCCTTCCCCAGCCGGCTTGCTTGAATCCAGTGGCAAAGTGAGCAAGGGACTCACGTCTGAGCATACCCTGCCACACTTATGGCGGCCAAAGCGGTACAAAAGGGGCTGGTGATGGACGGAGCATCTGAACCAATCAAACACTCACACCCAGTCAAAAGATCTGGGTTTGATCCATCACCGTTCTTTAGCCCACTCTGCCACCCCAGTTCAGACATGGCTATATGCAAATCAGTCTGACCCTGTGCCTCATGGGAAGAGTCCAGCCTGAACTGCCAAGCCATGCCTTCCCTGGACCGGAAACAAGCTTCCAAGGACCGGTTTCTGGCATTCCAGCCGTCTCCAGCCTGTCTTGCTTGAATCCAGTGGCAAAGTGAGCAAGGGACTCACGTCTGAGCATACCCAGCCACACTTATGGCGGCCAAAGCGGTACAAAAGGGGCTGGTGATGGACGGAGCATCTGAACCAATCAAACACTCACACCCATTCAAAAGATCTGGGTTTGATCCATCACCGTTCTTTAGCCCACTCTGCCACCCCAGTTCAGACATGGCTATATGCAAATCAGTCTGACCCTGTGCCTCATGGGAACAGTCCAGCCCGAACTGCCAAGCCATGCCTTCCCTGGACCGGAAACAAGCTTCCGAGGACCGGTTTCTGGCATTCCTACCGTCCCCAGCCCGGCTTGCTTGAATCCAGTGGCAAAGTGAGCAAGGGACTCACATCTGAGCATACCCTGCCACACTTATGGCGGCCAAAGCAGTACAAAAGGGGGTGGTGATGGACGGAGCATCTGAACCAATCAAACACTCACACCCAGTCAAAAGATCTGGGTTTGATCCATCACCGTTCTTTAGCCCACTCTGCCACCCCAGTTCAGACATGGCTATATGCAAATCAGTCTGACCCTGTGCCTCATGGGAACAGTCCAGCCCGAACTGCCAAGGCATGCCTTCCCTGGACCGGAAACAAGCTTCCGAGGACCGGTTTCTGGCATTCCAGCCGTCCCCAGCCCGGCTTGCTTGAATCCAGTGGCAAAGTGAGCAAGGGACTCACGTCTGAGCATACCCTGCCACACTTATGGCGGCCAAAGCGGTACAAAAGGGGGTGGTGATGGACGGAGCATCTGAACCAATCAAACACTCACACCCAGTCAAAAAATCTGGGTCTGATCCATCACCAGTCTTTAGCCACCTCTCTGCCACCCCTGTTCAGACATGGCTATATGCAAATCAGTCTGACCCTGTGCCTCATGGGAACAGTCCAGCCCGAACTGCCAAGCCTTGCCTTCCCTGGACCGGAAACAAGCTTCCGAGGACCGGTTTCTGGCATTCCAGCCGTCCCCAGCCCGGCTTGCTTGAATCCAGTGGCAAAGTGAGCAAGGGACTCACGTCTGAGCATACCCTGCCACACTTATGGTGTCCAAAGCGTTACAAAAGGGGGGTGGTGATGGACGGAGCATCTGAACCAATCAAACACTCACACCCAGTCAAAAGATCTGGGTTTGATCCATCACCGTTCTTTAGCCCACTCTGCCACCCCAGTGCAGACATGGCTATATGCAAATCAGTCTGACCCTGTGCCTCATGGGAACAGTCCAGCCTGAACTGCCAAGCAATGCCTTCCATGGATCGGAAACAAGCTTCCGAGGACCGGTTTCTGGCATTCCAGCCGTCCCTAGCCCGGCTTGCTTGAATCCAGTGGCAAAGTGAGCAAGGGACTCACGTCTGAGCATACCCTGCCACACTTATGGCGGCCAAAGCAGTACAAAAGCGGGTGGTGATGGACGGAGCATCTGAACCAATCAAACACTCACACCCAGTCAAAAGATCTGGGTTTGATCCATCACCGTTCTTTAGCCCACTCTGCCACCCCAGTTCAGACATGGCTATATGCAAATCAGTCTGACCCTGTGCCTCATGGGAACAGTTCAGCCCGAACTGCCAAGCCATGCCTTCCCTGGACCGGAAACATGCTTCCGAGGACCGGTTTCTGGCATTCCAGCCGTCCCCAGCCCGGCTTGCTTGAATCCAGTGGCAAAGTGAGCAAGGGACTCACGTCTGAGCATACCCTGCCACACTTATGGCGGCCAAAGCGGTACAAAAGGGGGTGGTGATGGACGGAGCATCTGAACCAATCAAACACTCACACCCAGTCAAAAGATCTGGGTTTGATCCATCACCGTTCTTTAGCCCACTCTGCCACCCCAGTTCAGACATGGCTATATGCAAATCAGTCTGACCCTGTGCCTCATGGGAAGAGTCCAGCCTGAACTGCCAAGCCATGCCTTCCCTGGACCGGAAACAAGCTTCCAAGGACCGGTTTCTGGCATTCCAGCCGTCTCCAGCCTGTCTTGCTTGAATCCAGTGGCAAAGTGAGCAAGGGACTCACGTCTGAGCATACCCAGCCACACTTATGGCGGCCAAAGCGGTACAAAAGGGGCTGGTGATGGACGGAGCATCTGAACCAATCAAACACTCACACCCATTCAAAAGATCTGGGTTTGATCCATCACCGTTCTTTAGCCCACTCTGCCACCCCAGTTCAGACATGGCTATATGCAAATCAGTCTGACCCTGTGCCTCATGGGAACAGTCCAGCCCGAACTGCCAAGCCATGCCTTCCCTGGACCGGAAACAAGCTTCCGAGGACCGGTTTCTGGCATTCCTACCGTCCCCAGCCCGGCTTGCTTGAATCCAGTGGCAAAGTGAGCAAGGGACTCACATCTGAGCATACCCTGCCACACTTATGGCGGCCAAAGCAGTACAAAAGGGGGTGGTGATGGACGGAGCATCTGAACCAATCAAACACTCACACCCAGTCAAAAGATCTGGGTTTGATCCATCACCGTTCTTTAGCCCACTCTGCCACCCCAGTTCAGACATGGCTATATGCAAATCAGTCTGACCCTGTGCCTCATGGGAACAGTCCAGCCCGAACTGCCAAGGCATGCCTTCCCTGGACCGGAAACAAGCTTCCGAGGACCGGTTTCTGGCATTCCAGCCGTCCCCAGCCCGGCTTGCTTGAATCCAGTGGCAAAGTGAGCAAGGGACTCACGTCTGAGCATACCCTGCCACACTTATGGCGGCCAAAGCGGTACAAAAGGGGGTGGTGATGGACGGAGCATCTGAACCAATCAAACACTCACACCCAGTCAAAAAATCTGGGTCTGATCCATCACCAGTCTTTAGCCACCTCTCTGCCACCCCTGTTCAGACATGGCTATATGCAAATCAGTCTGACCCTGTGCCTCATGGGAACAGTCCAGCCCGAACTGCCAAGCCTTGCCTTCCCTGGACCGGAAACAAGCTTCCGAGGACCGGTTTCTGGCATTCCAGCCGTCCCCAGCCCGGCTTGCTTGAATCCAGTGGCAAAGTGAGCAAGGGACTCACGTCTGAGCATACCCTGCCACACTTATGGTGTCCAAAGCGTTACAAAAGGGGGGTGGTGATGGACGGAGCATCTGAACCAATCAAACACTCACACCCAGTCAAAAGATCTGGGTTTGATCCATCACCGTTCTTTAGCCCACTCTGCCACCCCAGTGCAGACATGGCTATATGCAAATCAGTCTGACCCTGTGCCTCATGGGAACAGTCCAGCCTGAACTGCCAAGCAATGCCTTCCATGGATCGGAAACAAGCTTCCGAGGACCGGTTTCTGGCATTCCAGCCGTCCCTAGCCCGGCTTGCTTGAATCCAGTGGCAAAGTGAGCAAGGGACTCACGTCTGAGCATACCCTGCCACACTTATGGCGGCCAAAGCAGTACAAAAGCGGGTGGTGATGGACGGAGCATCTGAACCAATCAAACACTCACACCCAGTCAAAAGATCTGGGTTTGATCCATCACCGTTCTTTAGCCCACTCTGCCACCCCAGTTCAGACATGGCTATATGCAAATCAGTCTGACCCTGTGCCTCATGGGAACAGTTCAGCCCGAACTGCCAAGCCATGCCTTCCCTGGACCGGAAACATGCTTCCGAGGACCGGTTTCTGGCATTCCAGCCGTCCCCAGCCCGGCTTGCTTGAATCCAGTGGCAAAGTGAGCAAGGGACTCACGTCTGAGCATACCCTGCCACACTTATGGCGGCCAAAGCGGTACAAAAGGGGGTGGTGATGGACGGAGCATCTGAACCAATCAAACACTCACACCCAGTCAAAAGATCTGGGTTTGATCCATCACCGTTCTTTAGCCCACTCTGCCACCCCAGTTCAGACATGGCTATATGCAAATCAGTCTGACCCTGTGCCTCATGGGAACAGTCCAGCCCGAGCTGCCAAGCAATGCCTTCCATGGACCGGAAACAAGCTTCCGAGGACCGGTTTCTGGCATTCCAGCCGTCCCCAGCCCGGCTTGCTTGAATCCAGTGGCAAAGTGAGCAAGGGACTCACGTCTGAGCATACCCTGCCACACTTATGGCGACCAAAGCAGTACAAAAGGGGGTGGTGATGGACGGAGCATCTGAACCAATCAAACACTCACACCCAGTCAAAAGATCTGGGTATGATCCATAACCGTTCTTTAGCCCATTCTGCCACCCCAGTTCAGACATGGCTATATGCAAATCAGTCTGACCCTCTGCCTCATGGGAACAGTTCAGCCCGAACTGCCAAGCCATGCCTTCCCTGGACTGGAAACATGCTTCCGAGGACCGGTTTCTGGCATTCCAGCCAACCCCAGCCCGGCTTGCTTGAATCCAGTGGCAAAGTGAGCAAGGGACTCATGTCTGAGCATACCCTGCCACACTTATGGCTGCCAAAGCGGTACAAAAGTGGGTGGTGATGGATGGAGCATCTGAACCAATTAAACACTCACACCCAGTCAATAGATCTGGGTTTGATCCATCACCGTTCTTTAGCCCACTCTGCCACCCCAGTTCAGACATGGCTATATGCAAATCAGTCTGATCCTGTGCCTCATGGGAACAGTCCAGCACGAACTACCAAGCCATACCTTCCCTGGACCGGAAACAAGCTTCCGAGGACCAGATTCTGGCATTCCAGCCATCCCCAGCCCGGCTTGCTTGAATCCAGTGGTAAAGTGAGCAAGGGACTCACGTCTGAGCATACCCTGCCACACTTCTGACGGCCAAAGCGTTACAAAAGGGGGTGGTGATGGACGGAGCATCTGAACCAATCAAACACTCACACCCAGTCAAAAGATCTGGGTTTGATCCATCACCGTTCTTTAGCCCACTCTGCCACCCCAGTTCAGACATGGCTATATGCAAATCAGTCTGACCCTGTGCCTCATGGGAACAGTCCAGTCCGAACTGCCAAGCCATGACTTCCCTGGACCGGAAACAAGCTTCCGAGGACCGGTTTCTGGCATTCCAGCCGTCCCCAGCCCGGCTTGCTTGAATCCAGTGGCAAAGTGAGCAAGGGACACACGTCTGAGCATACCCTGCCACACTTATGGCGACCAAAGCGCTACAACAGGGGGTGGTGATGGACGGAGCATCTGAACCAATCAAACACTCACACCCAGTCAAAAGATCTGGGTTTGATCCATCACCGTTCTTTAGCCCACTCTGCCACCCCAGTTCAGACATGGCTATATGCAAATCAGTCTGACCCTGTGCCTCATGGGAACAGTCCAGTCCGAACTGCCAAGCCATGACTTCCCTGGACCGGAAACAAGCTTCCGAGGACCGGTTTCTGGCATTCCAGCCGTCCCCAGCCCGGCTTGCTTGAATCCAGTGGCAAAGTGAGCAAGGGACTCATGTCTGAGCATACCCTGCCACACTTATGGCGGCCAAAGCGGTACAAAAGGGGGTGGTGATGGACGGAGCATCTGAACCAATCAAACACTCACACCCAGTCAAAAGATCTGGGTTTGATCCATCACCGTTCTTTAGCCCACTCTGCCACCCCAGTTCAGACATTGGCAATATGCAAATCAGTCTGACCCTGTGCCTCATGGGAACAGTCCATCCCGAACTGCCAATCCATGCCTTCCCTGGACCGGAAACAAGCTTCCGAGGACCGGTTTCTGGCATTCCAGCCGTCCCCAGCCCGGCTTGCTTGAATCCAGTGGCAAAGTGAGCAAGGGACTCACGTCTGAGCATACCCTGCCACACTTATGGCGGCCAAAGCGCTACAACAGGGGGTGGTGATGGACGGAGCATCTGAACCAATCAAACACTCACACCCAGTCAAAAGATCTGGGTTTGATCCATCACCGTTCTTTAGCCCACTCTGCCACCCCAGTTCAGACATGGCTATATGCAAATCAGTCTGACCCTGTGCCTCATGGGAACAGTCCAGCCCGAACTGCCAAGCCATGCCTTCCCTGGACCAGAAACAAGCTTCCGAGGACCGGTTTCTGGCATTCCAGCCGTCCCCAGCCCGGCTTGCTTGAATCCAGTGGCAAAGTGAGCAAGGGACTCACGTCTGAGCATACCCTGCCACACTTATGGCGGCCAAAACGGTACAAAAGGGGCTGGTGATGGACGGAGCATCTGAACCAATCAAACACTCAAACCCAGTCAAAAGATCTGGGTTTGATCCATCACCGTTCTTTAGGCCACTCTGCCACCATAGTTCAGACATGGCTATATGCAAATCAGTCTGACCATGTGCCTCATGGGAACAGTCCAGCCCGAACTGCCAAGCCATGCCTTCCCTGGACTGGAAAAAAGCTTCCGAGGACCGGTTTCTGGCATTCCAGCCTTACCCAGCCAGCTTGCTTGAATCCAGTGGCAAAGTGAGCAAGGGACTCACATCTGAGCATACCCTGCCACACTTATGGCGGCCAAAGCGGTACAAAAAGGGGTGGTGATGGACGGAGCATCTGAACCAATCAAACACTCACACCCAGTCAAAAGATCTGGGTTTGATCCATCACCGTTCTTTAGCCCACTCTGCCACCCCAGTTCAAACATGGCTATATGCAAATCAGTCTGACCCTGTGCCTCATGGGAACAGTCCAGCCCGAACTGCCAAGCCATGCCTTCCCTGGACTGGAAACCAGCTTCCGAGGACCGGTTTCTGGCATTCTAGCCGTCCCCAGCCCCGCTTGCTTGAATCCAGTGGCAAAGTGAGCAAGGGACTCACGTCTGAGCATACCCTGCCACACTTATGGCGGCCAAAGGGGTACAAAAGGGGGTGGTGATGGACGGAGCATCTGAACCAATCAAACACTCACACCCAGTCAAAAGATCTGGGTTTGATCCATCACCGTTCTTTAGCCCACTCTGCCACCCCAGTTCAGACATGGCTATATGCAAATCAGTCTGACCCTGTGCCTCATGGGAACAGTCCAGCCCCAACTGCCAAGCCATGCCTTCCCTGGACCGGAAACAAGCTTCCGAGGACCGATTTCTGGCATTCCAGCCGTCCCCAGCCCGGCTTGCTTGAATCCAGTGGCAAAGTGAGCAAGGAACTCACGTCTGAGCATACCCTGCCACACTTATGGCGGCCAAAGCGGTACAAAAGGGGGTGGTGATGGACGGAGCATCTGAACCAATCAAACACTCACACCCAGTCAAAAAATCTGGGTCTGATCCATCACCAGTCTTTAGCCACCTCTCCGCCACCCCTGTTCAGACATGGCTATATGCAAATCAGTCTGACCCTGTGCCTCATGGGAACAGTCCAGCCCGAACTGCCAAGCCTTGCCTTCCCTGGACCGGAAACAAGCTTCCGAGGACCGGTTTCTGGCATTCCAGCCGTCCCCAGCCCGGCTTGCTTGAATCCAGTGGCAAAGTGAGCAAGGGACTCACGTCTGAGCATACCCTGCCACACTTATGGTGTCCAAAGCGTTACAAAAGGGGGGTGGTGATGGACGGAGCATCTGAACCAATCAAACACTCACACCCAGTCAAAAGATCTGGGTTTGATCCATCACCGTTCTTTAGCCCACTCTGCCACCCCAGTGCAGACATGGCTATATGCAAATCAGTCTGACCCTGTGCCTCATGGGAACAGTCCAGCCTGAACTGCCAAGCAATGCCTTCCATGGATCGGAAACAAGCTTCCGAGGACCGGTTTCTGGCATTCCAGCCGTCCCTAGCCCGGCTTGCTTGAATCCAGTGGCAAAGTGAGCAAGGGACTCACGTCTGAGCATACCCTGCCACACTTATGGCGGCCAAAGCAGTACAAAAGCGGGTGGTGATGGACGGAGCATCTGAACCAATCAAACACTCACACCCAGTCAAAAGATCTGGGTTTGATCCATCACCGTTCTTTAGCCCACTCTGCCACCCCAGTTCAGACATGGCTATATGCAAATCAGTCTGACCCTGTGCCTCATGGGAACAGTCCAGCCCGAACTGCAAAGCCATGCCTTCCCTGGACCGGAAACATGCTTCCGAGGACCGGTTTCTGGCATTCCAGCCGTCCCCAGCCCGGCTTGCTTGAATCCAGTGGCAAAGTGAGCAAGGGACTCACGTCTGAGCATACCCTGCCACACTTATGGCGGCCAAAGCGGTACAAAAGGGGGTGGTGATGGACGGAGCATCTGAACCAATCAAACACTCACACCCAGTCAAAAGATCTGGGTTTGATCCATCACCGTTCTTTAGCCCACTCTGCCACCCCAGTTCAGACATGGCTATATGCAAATCAGTCTGACCCTGTGCCTCATGGGAACAGTCCAGCCCGAGCTGCCAAGCAATGCCTTCCATGGACCGGAAACAAGCTTCCGAGGACCGGTTTCTGGCATTCCAGCCGTCCCCAGCCCGGCTTGCTTGAATCCAGTGGCAAAGTGAG